>NC_134691.1:82900723-83123785 GCF_050947455.1 Rhinoderma darwinii
TGTGCAGGGTAATGAACATACAGACAAGCAGTAGAAGACTGACTAAAGGCACTTAACAGCTCCGTGTGTCATCAGCGTATGATGCGCGGCTGCGAGATTTTCGCGCAGCCGCCATCATTATGACACTCTGTTCGGATGTTTGTAAACAGAAAAGCAACGCATAAATTTAGGAAATGTCGTGAGTTTTACGCAATGCACTCACGCTGCGCAAAAATCACGGACTGTCTGCACTGCACCATAGACTTACATAGGTGCGTACGACGCGCGTGAAAATCACGCGCGTCGCACGCACGAAAATCACGCTCGTGTAAATGAGGCCTAAGACTCAGAGCCCATTTTTCAAATCTGGCATATTTCACTTTATGTGGTAATAACTTCGGAATGCTTAAACCTATCCAAGCGATTCTGAGATTGTTTTCTACTGAGACATTGGGCTTTATGTTAGTGGTAAAATGTAGTCAATATATTCAGTGTTTATTTGTGAAAAATGGCAACATTTTTAGAAAATTTTGAAAAAATAGCATTTTTCTTAATTTAAATGCATCTGCTTGTAAAACAGATGGCTATACCACCCAAAATAGTTACTAGTTCACATTTCCCATATGTCTACTTTAGATTGGCATCGTTTTTTTATATGAACATTCTTTTATTTTTCTTGCATGTTACAAGGCTTTAGAACATAAATAGGAATTTCTTATATTTTTAAGAAAATTTCAAAAGCCTTTTTTTTTTAAGGTACCTGTTCAGTTCTGAAGTGGCTTTGAGGGGCTTATGTATTAGAAACCCCCATAAACACCCAATTTTAAAAACGAGACCCCTCAAAGTATTCAAAACAGCATTTAGAAAGTTTTTTTCAAAACCCTTTATGCATTTAATTTTTCTTGCTGAATTTCAATTTTTTTCTGTAACACAAAAGGTTTTACCAGAGAAACACTACTAAATATGTATTGTCCAGATTCTGCAGTTTTTAGAAATGTCCCACATGTGGCTCTAGTGTGCTCGTAGACTAAAACACAAGCCCCAGAACCAAAGAAGCACCTAGTGCATTTTGGGGCCTCTTTTTAAATTAGAATACATTTTAGGCAGCATGCCAGGTTTGAAGAGGTGTTGAGGTGCTAAAACAGTAGGAATCCCCCAAAAGTGACCCCATTTTGAAAACTACACCCCTCAAGGAATTAATTTATGGTTGTTGTTACCATTTTGACCCCACAGTTTTTACACAGCACGTATTTGAATTGGGCTGTGAAATAAAAAAAAATGCATTTTTTTCCAATAAAATGTAATTTTTCATCAGCATTTCTTATTTTCACAGGGAACAAAATACCCCATTTTGTTGCCCAATTTCTCCTGAGTGCAGCAATACCCCATTTGTGGCGATAAACGGACCCATGGGAGGCCTCAGAAGGGAAGGAGCGCTGTGTGTTCTTTGGAGTCCAGATTTTGATGGATTGGTTTTCGGTGCCATGTCTCATTTGCAGAACCCCAGAGGTATCAAAGCAATGGAAACCCACCAGAAGTGACCCCATTTTGGAAACTACACCCCTCAAGGAATTAATTTATGGGTGTTGTGACAATTTAGACCCCACAGTTTTTTCACAGAATTTATTTGAATTGGGCTGGGTTTTAAAACAAATGTAATTTTTTCCAATAAGATGTAGTTTTGCCTCAAAATTTCTTATTTTCACAAAGAATACAATACCCCATTTTGTTGCCCAATTTGTCCTGAGTGCAGCAATGCCCCATTTGTGGTGATAAACTACCGTTTGGGCCCATGGGAGGGCTCAGTAGGAAAGGAGCGCTATGTGTTCTTTGGAGTCCAGATTTTGCTGGATTGATTTTCGGGTGCAATGTCGCATTTGCACAGCCCCATAGATATCAAAGCAATGGAAACCCACCAGAAGTGACCCCATTTTGGAAACTACCCCCCTCAAGGAATTCATTTATGAGTCTTGTGACCATTTAGACCCCACAGTTTTTTCACATAATTTATTTGAATTGGGCTGTGAATTTAATTTTTTTTTTCTTTTTTCCAATGAGATGTTGTTTGGGCTCAAAATTTCAAATTTTCACAAGGAATAAAATACCACATTTTGTTGCCCAATTTGTCCTGAGTGCGGCAATACCTCATTTGTGGTGATAAACTGCCGTTTGGGCCCATGGGAGGACTCAGAAGGAAAGGACCACCATTTGGACTACTAGGGATTTTCTGGTGCTAAGTCATGTATGCAGAAGCCCCTGAGGTACCAGTACAGTTGAAACCCCTGAGAAGTGACCCCATTTTAAAAACTACACCCTTTAAGGCATTCATCTAGAGGTGTAGTAAGCATTTTGACCGGAGACATACACCCCATAAACTGTAATGTGGGTTCTCCTGGGTATGGCAATACCCTACATGTGGCTGTTAACAGCTGCCTGGGCACACAGCAGGGCTCAGAAGGCAAAGATGAGGGGGATAAGCTGTGCGGAGGGCATCAGGGTAAGTAAAACTGGGGTAAATTAAAAATCAAGGGATGTATGATAAATTTTAAAACACTTTCATACAGAGCCCTGGTTTTTCGGGACACGTGTCACATTGATATATTGTCCTCCCTTATCCCCCTCTTATAGCAGACTTTGCACCTCTTTTGACTTTTTGCCTTCTTGCCAGTTTGGGGGAACTTCTCCTGGAAAGTGTTGCCCTGATACGATATGTGTGGCCCCGCTTCCAGAAGTACTGGTCCCTAAAGATTAGGTTCTTGATAACCACCTCTTGAAATTCCAGGAAAGTTCCCGTCTGGCCTGTACATAGACGTAGCACGTACGCGTTGTACAATGCCATCTGTATGATGTGCATGGCCAGCTTCTTATACCACACCGCATGGCGCTGTAGGGCTTCAGGACTTGATCTGACAAGTCCACCCCTCCCATGTACATATTGTAGTCCAGGATGCAGTCTGGTTTGGGGGTCTCTGTACGGTACATCGTACAGGTACATGGGTACTGGTGTGGCCATGTATTGTTGTCAATACAAGGATATCTCTCTTGTCCTTGTACTTGACACACAAAATGTTGCTGCTAGAATGTGCCCTGCTCTCACCCCTTCTGAGTGTTTGCCCAAGCAGAGTCTTAGGAAGGCCTCATGCTGCAGGACTTCTTGAAGCGAGGCACTTGAAGAGTGGGACGCTGGTATAAAAATTATCCAGGTAGAGGTGTTAACCCTGGTCCAGCAGTGGGTGCACCAAATCCCACACAATTTTTTAATTCCCAGTAAGGGGGGGGGCATTCTGGGGGCTGAATAGTGATGTCCTTCCCTTCATATATCTTCAAATCTGTAGGTATACCCTGATGCACTCTCACACAGCTTATACATCTTCACGCCATACTTTGCCCTCTTAGGCCTCATGCACACGACCGTAGTGTTTTTCTGGTCCGCAAATTCCAGGACCGTGTTCCGTGAAATGTCCTCCGCAGTTCATCCGTATGTAATCCGCAGTTCATCCGTATATAATCCGCAAAATGCGGATAAAAAAAAAAAAGCCTAGGTAAAACAGGATGACGACAGAACTCATACCCGGTCGTCGCCTAGCAACACTTCCGCAAATCCGCAAACTGCGGTTGACACACGGAGGTGTACCCGCATTTTCCACGGGCCTATTGACTTCTATGGGCATGTCCGCATCGAATTTGCGGGCCGTAATAAGACATGTCCTGAGTTTGTGCGGCACGGATTTGCGGACATGTGGGGACCCGTGAAAACACGGATAGTGTGTATGGGCCCATAGAAATGAATGGGTCCGCAATTCTCCCGTGGATTTTCGGGGGAATTGCGGACGCAAAAACATGTGTGCATGGGGCCTTACTCGGCAGGCACTGGCGGAATTGAAGCCTCCCTTTAAAATCTACCAAGGACTCATCAACAGAAATACACTTCTCGGGGCTGTATGCTTGGGAAAACCGGCACTGAAATGGTCTAACAGGGGTATCCGTTTATACAAACTGTTAAAACTGGGGTCATCTCGGGGTGGGCATGGCTCATTATCAGTATAATGTAAGAAGCGTTTATTAACCCTTTAGGTGTTTCACAGGAATTTAGAGCAATGTAGAGGTGAAATTTACATTTATTTATTTTTGACAGAAAATCCTTTTTATTGTTTTACCAGAGAAACGAAACTCAATACTTATTGCCCAGATTCTCCAGTTTTGAGAAATATCCCGCATGTGGCCGTAGTGCGGTAATGGACTGGAGCACCGGCCTCCGAAGCAAAGGAGCACCTAATGGATTTTGAGGCCTCCTTTTTATTAGGCACCATGTCTGGTTTGAAGAGGTCTTGTGGTGCCAAAACAGTGGAAACCCCCCAAAATTGACCCCATTTTGGAAACTAGACCCCTTGAGGAATTCATTGTAGTTTTCATGGGGTGCATGCGGCTTTTTGATCAGGTTTTTATTCTATTTTTACGTGGCGTGGTGACTAAAAACAGCAATTCTACTTTCGTTTTTTATTCAATTTTTTTTTACAGCGTTCACCATGCGCTATAAATGACATTCACTTTATTTTGCGGGTCGATACGATTATGGCGATACCAGATGTTTATATTTTTTTTATGTCTTGTGGCGTTTGCACAATAAAATATTTTTGTAAAAAATCATTCACCTTTTGTGTTTATTTTTAGGTACATGCGACTTTTTGATCATCTCTTTATTCCATTTTTTGGGAGGTAAAGTGACTAAACAACTGTGATTCTGGTATGGTTTATTATTTTCTTTTATCGCGTTCACCGCGCGAGATAAATAACGAAATAATTTTGTAGTTCAGGCCGTTACGGATGCGGCGATACTAATTATGTATAGTTTATTTGTTTATTTTTACACAAGTATTTTTTACTTTATTAGTTTGTCATTTTTCATTGGGTAAATAGAAAAACAGCTCCAAAAACGGCCGTAAAAAACGCAAGTTACTTAAAAAACGGCTGAAAATATAGGGCTATTTACCCTTGAAAACAGCACCGTATTTACAGCCAGTTTTTGTTAAACGTGTGAACATAGCCGAAGAGTTCAAAAGGGGCCAGGATGCCTTTCTTTAGTACCATAAGATTACGAGTTATAAGTAATAGATTACTGTAGATGGGTCATTGAGCCTGGGATTTATTCTGATTGCCATATTTGGGGTCAGGAAGGAATTTTTTCTCTAAGACGAGGAAAGTTTGCTTCTGCCTCAGTTTTTTTTTGCCATCCTCTGGCTCAACATTGAAGGAGTATAGGCTGAACTGGATGGACTAATGTCTATTTTTACAGCCTTCAAACTATGTTATTATAACCTTAGGATAGGCTATCAATGTTTAATTCATGGGAGGAACTGCAGTACCAGGCACAGGAGCTCATACTGAACCAACGTAAACAATAAGGCCCTGTTCACATTCCTTCAGGAATTTTGAGGCAGATTTTGACCTGCCTACTTTCTTGCTGTGGTTTTCGCTGCGCTTTTCGCCCCTCGTCATTGAGCGCGGTGGGCAATGAACACAGTGAAAAACACTTTGTCTGCTTCGCATTGATTTCAATGGGAGGTCAGAGGCGGAACAGAGGCAAGAAAGAACACTCCGCTAAAAGCCGCCATGGAGAAAAACGCCTGATTTTAATGGGAGGCGGTTTCGCCAAAAAAATCAGTGTGAACTGGCCCAAAAGGCGACACAGCACTTTGCAGGAACGTTGCTTTCCAAAGGTTGGACTCCCACAATTAAAACACTGGCGGCCGATCCTAAAGAACTCCTGGAGAACTCCTTAAAATTCTTATTTTTTCTGGAGCCTTGCTTTAAAACATGAGTTGTGCTCATCTTCTAATTTTACTATATATTCCGTCAATGGACTAGCCAATCTGTATCCCATGACTTATGAAGGTATTAATTATGAAGGATTTGTCTCAGGGTTTTCTATTTGAAAAAAATAACTTGTTGGTATCCAAGTGGATACTATCAGTAAGCACAAAGTTAACGTACCAGAGTGCTACAGCAACTAGGCACTTCTGATATTTTATCACTAATTTCTATGGGTTACCGAAGGTTTAACCGATGTACTTTTTTCAGTTAGGCCGGATTCACACTAGCGTGTGCGTTTTGCGCATGCAAAAAATGCGGCGTTTTGCGTGCCCAAAATGCACTTAACAGCTCCGTGTGTCATCACCATATGATGCGCGGCTGCGTAATTTTCGCGCAGCCGCCATCATTATGACACTCCGTTTGAATGTTTGTAAATAGAAAAGCACGTGGTGTTGTGTGAATCACGCGCGTCCCACGGAAGTGCTTCCGTGTGGTGCGCGTGATTTTCACGCACCCATTGAATTCAATGGGTGCGTGATGCGCGAAATACGCACAAAGAAAGGAAATGTCGTGAGTTTTAAAATCACGGACTGTCTGCACGGCCCCATAGACTAATATAGGTCCGTGCGAGGCGCGTGAAAATCACGTGCGTTGCACGGACGTATATCACGTTCGTCTGAATAAGCCCTAAGACTAATGATATAATACTGGGGATCATGTTAAACTAGGGAATTTTGTTGTTTATTATCAGTGTAGATGTCAATCTCATAAACAAACTTACCGTGTATGGAAAATATGCGGAGCCAAATGGAACTTTGACTTGTATTTTAGCATATATTTGATGAACTAAAGGGGAAATAAACTTTTATAAAACTTTTGACATGTAAGAAGTTTTGATCGATGGGGTCCAAGCACTGAGACTTTCTATTGAGCTTGTACACCACTTGCTCGGCTTTCCGATCAGAAACGAAACGTGACACATATGCGCTTAGTTTTATCGATCGGTGGGGGTCTCAGTTCTCAGATCCTCTCCGATCAAAACTTCTGACATTTTCTCTATGCCATGTCAAATGTTTTTTAAAAGTTTAGTTACACTTTAGGCTGGTCTAAGTACAAGAAATGCCACTAAGGTATAAATCAGACTCCATAATGATATCCATGCCAAGTAACTTTAATACTTATAAATTAGTGATTATTATGTAAAATAATTATTGTGCATTATCATGCTCCTGAATGCATAGAGTTCAGTTCTTTTTACAACACATGCTTACCAATAAAATATATATATATATATATATCGTCTCATGTATGAAAACTAGTGCAGAGAAAAAGTTGAAATATTCATATTAACCAACCTGACCGATGCTTTCATTTACAAAGCCGTACAGGAAAATGAAAAACTGCACTTTGATTGGCTTCTACAAGGTTCACCTCCCCTTTTTGGCTGCGCTAGTATTTGTACATGTCACTTGGCAGGTGACTTACATCACAAGTGGTTTCTTACGTATTTTACAGACTTATTTACAACAAGATGCGTGTCTTTCACTGAAAGTACATAGTATTTAATAAGTGCATTTTTTTTTAACAAGAATTAAAAGATTTAATAGAATATCTGTCTGCACTCCTGATTCGACTGTTTTAGTAGTTGTATCCCCCCCCCCCCCCCAAAAAAAAGAAAACGCTGGAGAACCATTTCTTAGAAGTCTTTGTTGTACCATGACTCTGTTATTCCTCCTGGAAATATAATAATAAATTGACAACTGAGAATTATTATGTCAGAGACGTGTCTCTACATAGTCTTAACCTGTCCAATCAGTGCCGAGAGATGTCAGACTGTGTAGGGACACACTCCATTGACAAGGGAAATGGCAAGACCCAGTTGTCAATTTACTCATATTTCCAGAACACAGAGTTCTAAGAAAAGATTTCTTATTTCATTGGGAAATACAAGTAATAATGAAAACAGACATGTCAGAAGATCTGATAGGTCCTCTTTAAAGGGGTTGTCTGGGACCTTTAAACGACAGGTTGTAGGCAGGGGGTGTGCTTACAAAACCAGTAATACTCACTGATGCTCCCTACCGGGGTCGGTTTCCTTGTCCTGTAGAGATGATGGGCCAGTCTATCCACGTGACCGCTGCAGCCAATCACTGGTGCGGCGCCGTTCTTGCCTCAGGCCAGTGATTGGCTGCAGCGGTCGCATTGATGAAACGACGCATCATCACTTCCTGTAAAAGTTTGCAAGTACTGGCGCTGGAGCAGCAGGGAATTTACCAGGTAAGAATTACTTATTTTTTTATTTTATCACATCCTCTGCCAGCAGCCAGTTTTTTAAATGTCACAGAAAAACCCTTAAGAGTACCGATCATCAACATTTTTATTTAAAAAAATCAAAGCTACTAAAAAAAAAAAAAGACTTGAAATATAATTCATTAAGCAAAAATAAATACTATACCTACTGTGCACCAAATATGCTAATTAGTTCACTCCTGTAAATGAGTCGCCGCCAGGCAGACTTCTCAGGAGTTCCCGGTATGCCAGGCGTTGCTATGTCACTGTTCCACACACCCTTGCAGCAGTGAGGGAAAGTGTTGCTTTATCTCAAAACCGCAATAACTAACAAGATCCCGCAGTTTACAGAGATAAAATAATGAATATTTTACAAATTTCTAACAGTTGCTAAGACGGAGCAGGCAGCAGCAGGTTTAGAAGCGGGCAACGGCTTTTGGAGTGTGCAGCAAATTTATTGTTTAATGTTTTTTTTTATTTTCAGTGATAAGTCCTCTTTAACCCCTTAATACCAAAGGTATTTTAAAACTTAATGACCAAGCAATATTTTAAGTTTTTCCATTGTCTAATTCATGCGGGACAAGTTGTATTTTTTAATAACACCATTTTGGGGTATAATTTATTGATTAACTTTTATAAAAAATTTTGGTGCGGTAATGGGAAAAAAACAAATTTCACCACGCTTTTTTGCGCCTTAAATGTACGCCATTTACCGTGTGGTATAAATAAGGTAATTGTTTTATATTTGGGGTCGTTACATATGCGGCGATACCAAATATGTGTAACTTTTTTTTTCATAATAAAGCATTTTATAAGGGGAAAAAGTGAGTTTTTCATTATTTTTTTACTTGGGATTTTTATTTATTTACTACAAACTTTTTTTTAAAATTCCACCAGGTGACTTTACACTATGCGATCTTTTGACCGCTTTCATAATACACGGCAATACTTCTGTATTGCAGTGTATTAATGCCTGTCAGTGTAAAAAACTGACAGGCATCTGTTAGGCCTTACCTCTGGCATAGCCTAACAGGCATTTACTAAAGACAGAGCTGGGGGCCTTTGTTAGGCCGCCAGGCTGCCATAAAAACCATCGGCACCCTGCATCGCGGGGCGCCGATGGGGTGAGAGAGGGAGCCCCCTCCCTCTATAACCACTCAGATGCGGCGGTCGCTATTGACCGCCGCATCTGAGGGTTTAAATATGATCGGAGACCAAGCGCAGTGCTATTGTTCTCCGATCGTTGCCCTGAAGCCCAAGGCTGTTAGCAACAGCCTGGGCTGCAGAGCAGAGCACTCAATTTCGGGACAAACATCTTCTGAAGTGCCACTGTTAAAAAGCGGCACTTTAGAAGAACTACCCCGTACGGCCGCCGTAAAAACACTATATGGCGGTCGTTAAGGTTATACTTCCTATAGAACATTACTTAAGGGCTCATGCACAAAACCATAGTGGTGTGCACAGCCAGTGATCTGTGGCTCGGACTGTGACGGAGTGTCATCTGCGGGCCGCCCGCATGTCACCGGCAGTGCACATGGCCGTGTACATTTATTTCTATCAGCCCGGACCGCAAAATGCGGCCATAATAAGACACGGTCGTGTGCATGGGCCCTAAGAAATAAATGGGACCGCAATTCACCCACAGATTTGCAGGTGAATTTCAGCCGCAAAAACACGTTCGTGTGCAAGAGCCCTCACTGAAGACAAATGTACTAAAGTTAAATTATGGCTTTCCAACTAGAACTCCAATACTAAAACTATTTTGGACTCAGATTGATTGTGACCTAAAAGTACGCTAAAAAGAAATCCATAATTAACAGCATTTGTATGGATAAGACCTATTAAAGCTGAGGGTGTTCATGTTAATGGAGCATTCTACTCTAATGCGATATTTACTCAGCATTTACATTGCTCGTAATGTGCAGAAATATCCATCAAAATACAGGATCCTGCTCAATAAATATACCGGGTGATTAACTGTCCATATGTTAAGCTGCAGTACAGCATTTGTTAACATTGCCTACCTGGAAAAGGATTTGCTGACTAGTACGTTGTCAGCAACTATTAAAACTGGCATTACAAGTAATAATTTTGCGAACAATCATACCAAGGTGTTTTTTTCGTTATCAAGATGTTTTTCTCAACTACCGTATACGTTTACATGCATTTGTATATTCTTTAAACTGGAGAAATCACTAATCATGACAAAATGAAAAGCGGATTAATTCCCGTTACGTCAGAATTAAGTACTGCTATTCCTCATAATGTTGTATCTGTGATCCAATGTGGCAGCTGAAACCCCCGGCAACCAGCTGTGGCCACGGAAAGAGAAATGTGGTATTACACAGCGCCTATTAAAATGCGTAGGTGACCATATAATACATGGTTGCGCTGAGTCTCAGGGTTGCCAACCACCCGTAAATTCCTAGACAGTCCGTAAAAATAGGGGACTTTTTTCCTGTGTCCGGAAAAAAAAAAAAGAAAGCTTCTGTGAATTTTTTTATGATAAAGGATCTTGAGTATATTATTGGGATTGTAATTATCATCAATTCACAGTAAATGCTGCTAAAGTGTTCATATCAGTATTCTAAACTATGGAGATATATTACTTTCATCCGTTTTGGTTTTCCAATATGTCCTTAAAAAATGTTGGCTGTCCGTCATTTTAGGATAAGTGGACCTGTAAAACGAAAAATAATCAATAATCTCCGCTTCCCGAACGAGAGCCATTGTTTGCAGCAGCTCTCCATTGTGGCTAAAGGAGTGGGATCCCGAACGGGCCCTAATAAGGCGTAGGGATACTACATAGTGAAAACTTTGGCTTATTAAGAGAAAAATTTAGCAGGTCAAATACATTTTCTCCCTGATGAAAACAATATTTTTAACCCCTTAGAGGCACTGATTAATATAACAACCACTGTTTTTTTTCTGGAACAGACTGTAAAACTTTCTATGTGTAAATATACTGTAAGTATTTGGGTTAATAAAATTACATAATTACAGTGAATATTCAGTAAATGACAGATGGTACCAGAACCAAAATGTGAGTCCAGTGATTTCTGATTTTGGTATAAATCTTAGTTTGTCATAAACGTGGTATCCAAAGTATGTTTTTAAAATCATCTGATTATTTTACAAGACATTTTTCTTTCTTTACAGTCTTTTAAAAGACACTCTCTAGTAAAAAACAAACAAAAAACATCTGATGGTGTAGCAATAATCTGTGGACTATTGTCTCCCCTGCCAGGAATGTGCACTTCTTATAACACTTTTATCTGCATGAACTACCGGAATATGCCACATTCCCTCTGTCTGCAGTACGGAGAAGACAGGTGACGTGTCGGAAACGTGGCCCACTCCTGCAGTACGTGCAATCGACTGCTCCATGTCTGAGAGGTGTATTGCAAAGACAGGAGAGAAAATAGTCCAAAGTTGCTGATCTGTTATATTACAACCCCGCATTGGAGAATCTCTAGAATGGAATGCAAGTAAAGAATCTCCCACCTGCCACCATTGTCCCTATGAGCAGCATTCAGGGATTATACTATATATATAAAAAAAAAAACATATGACAAAAATATATTAGCAAAAATCTAACAGTCTAAACATGATACATTTTCATCATTAGATCTTCATATATGTCCCGTGACATTTTGAACCCTAACATACAGTGGCCTTTTATCTACATAGAGTACTTGGTCATATAAAAAAGAGCGTTGTAAAGTATCTATCTTCCATTTCTAAACATCAGCATATGCAGTAATGGCTATACGATAAATGATCACTATGACATGTAAATCCTACAGGTTGGAGGCAGAAAATGGCACTTAAATATTTCTTTAGTTACAGCCAGTGTGAGGGCAGAATGACTTAATTCTCTGAAGAATCACAGTGTTGACTATATTAGCTTCTTCTAGCGTCTGGTCTTCGTCTGTAAGTTCTGTATTTGGAAATGTGGTCACCAAAACAAAATCAGTCTGTGCAAAGTCTGAGCGAGACTGGATAATAAAGTGACGTATATCCGCAATTCTGGAAGGGAACAAAGAGAATAGAGAATTATATATACAAATAATTTAGATGTCCGTTTGTGTAATGTCTATATATTCTACTCTCATACTGGATATGCAAAGTCACCTATCTTTCCACAGTCCCTCAATATCATATAAATCAATATTGAAATGCAACTAGGCTCTGCAGACTGTCTAAAATCTACGGTGAGATTCTGCAATAGCCCTTTAATATCTGTTGCATGACGCTGCTGGAAGAGGACTAAACTTTTTAACTTTCAACCAAACGAAATGCAAAATACATACTTCTAGTGCGTTCTGCCATTTGGACCCAAGTTTGGATTGTGACTGTTATCAATGGTGCTCAACTGGCATTACCATAACTGTATGTCTGTCTGTCTGTATCTTTCCCTACAAATATACAGTATATATATATTTATTAAAATAAATCAATATAATCCAGTTGACAATACAAACATAGGCTCTGCATAAAAAAACAAAACAGAAAAAACAGAACTTTTACACTATAAGGAAAACAAAAAAAAGGATGCCATATGTGGTCCTATAATACAAATAACAAAGAAATCGGTGAAATATATAATAAAATTATTTTACTGTATTAATAGTTAAGGGGCTGTTCACAGTTTTTTGGGCCTACGTTCAAGGTTTACGCCGTGATAAGCTTTTGACCTGTAAGTTAAATGTAGGCCGAGATAGATGCCGAACGATACCCAACGGTTTAACTCATTCATCACCTAAAGGCTATATCGGCATCTGTTTAATGGGTACGTCATGAAAAGTTATTAAAAAGCATGATATAACCATTTAATGGATGCCTGTGACGAATGCCATTCATTGGTATCAATCCCCCATAGACTATCATGTTAAAAAAAAGTATACGTTTCATGTATATGTTTTTTTAGTGGATCTGCGGGATGGAATAGCGTTTGCCTGTCAGATAGGACACTCTTCTGGCCTCCTTCGGACAATGGAGCCATATAAACACATTTAAAGTGTACGTCAGGAGCTTGACTTGACATACATGCTGCATGTAAACAAAAACTGTGATGTGAACAGCCTGTAAAGAGGTTGCGTTCTAAGAATAACTACTGTTCATAGTTCTTAATTTGTAAAAATAGTATCGTGAGTAATAGACTCGTGCTAACCCACAGAATAAAGTTAATATGCCATTTTTCCCACTTGATGAACGCCCAAAAAAAATCAAAGCCCAAAAAACAATAGTGAAATTGTTTATTTTTTTTTTCATTCCACAAAAAAAAAAAGACAGTTTTTCTAATACATTATATGGACATAAAATGGTGCCATAAAAACTCAACTCATCACACAAAAAAATAAGACCTCATAAGCTATGAAAAGTAAAAAAGTTATTGCTCTTCAAAAGCAGGAGGTAAAGAAATTTAAATGAAAAAAAATAAAAACTGGTTGCGGTCCCACGGTGATAAATATGCTCGTAATAGACAGCGTTTTGCCATTACCTATGACTGAGGTTGAATCTTTGGACGAGGCGACTTCCATCAGTTAGTCTAATCTGAATTTTGGTTGTTGGAACTTGTTCATCAAGTCGAACTTCAGCATTTAAAAATGGTTTGTGTTCCTCTTCAGGGGATGAAGGTGTACTGACTATTTCCGGAGTCAAGCTGTGAGGCAGAATAAATGAATTATACGTGTATATATATATATATATATAAATTCAAAATTACTTTTGTCATTCAGTCAGCATTGGTGTATGAATCACTTGAGGGGCGGCAGTGTGTCAACTATAGTCTGGTAATATGGGATTGTGCTGTAAGTAAATTTAGTAAAAGCTGTGTGCACCGAGCTCCTATGGGTCTGTATCACCGAGCCCGGGTACTGCATGTGGCGCCGTATCGTACACTTTGGTATGGTTTACCATTTTACAGACGGTTTTCAGGCAACTTCTCATCCTAATTTTAGGTAAAAACATCCTGTGAAGATATATAGCACCTACTGACACCACTGACTGGCCTTTGATTTTTAGCCCTGATACACTAATAGTGACATCATGTGCATCCTTCTCCTTCTCAGCAGGTATTAGCTCAGAGGAGACTCTGTAGAATATATTGCAGCATAATAAATCATCCTGAAGTAGCAATGACCTGTACAGTAGCTGAAACGAGTAATCCAAAAACAAACAGAAAAATAGAGACGTTGAGAGCTAGCCTTTTAGTAAAAATTGCTTAAAAAAAATATCAAATGAAGACATTGCCTAAATGTTCTTTTCTATAAAAATATGTTACACCTTTTTAGTCGTCGTGGATTGATGGCACAAAAAACAGCACCCAGGTATAAATTATCGGCAAACTTAAAATGCTTGCTGAATAATCCCTCTTAGTGGGAACTGTTGAGTCCCTGGTAAAACCGGGGGTGACAGAGAAACAAGAAGGTATCATTCTCTGATTGCCCCTACAGGATTGCCATGCCATAGGCTTGTTCAGAATAATGAGCAATAATAATGAGAAATAATAATGCAGAACATGATAGCACTTATAGCAGGACTGGGAAAATCCCACATGCAAAGTAGCCAAGGTGCCGAATAATCTGCTACCAGATCCTAAGATTTGAGCTGTTCCCTTTGCCAGTCCACTATAGAATTAAAAGTGGCTTCTGCAGTTTTCTAAATGGTTCCAAAAATCTATAGGACTTTGTACATTCCTAACTTGTCCATTCCTAAGGTCACATCACAGGTACTATAGTATATCTATGGGATGTCACGATACCAGAATTTGGATTTCGATAGCGATACTTCGTTTAGTATTATGATTTCGATACCAATTCGATAATTTGCCAACAGTAATAAAAAAAAAAAAGTTCTTCCATTTTCTGATGTGAGGCGCGAGGAGTGATGATGAATTTAACCTCCATGTGCCTCACATTAATAGTAATTAACCCCATCATGTTTCTCAGTCATAATGGGTTAATGTGTAAGGGGTTAGTTACTATTAATGTGGGCACATGGAGGTTAAATTCATCGCACCTCGTGCCTCACAAGAAGTGATAGAAAGCAGTTTTTATTTTATTTTTTACAGTGTACACATCATAAATGACGCAAAAAAATTGTTGCGCAGGTTATTACGGCCGCGACAATCCTGAATATGTGTATTTTTTATATATTGAAACTTATTTTAATGTTTATTGTAAAAAAGGTGTATGTGTATTTTTTTAATTTTATTTAACATTACTTTATGTTTTTACTTTATTTTTAAAACTTTAATGTACTGGCATATATTTATATGACAGTACATTAGCCTGTGTACTGATAGTACACAGGCAGTTGTTAGGACATACCTAAGTATGCCCTAAGAACAGGAAATATGGTAGGACAGCCCTGGGGTCCTTCAATGGATCCAATTCACATCCCCCTTCTCATTTTCCCCTGCATGCTGCAGTCCGCTGAGATCGCAGCATTCACGGGAATAGCGGCGGAGATGAGAGGTTTCTTTGATCTCCGCCGTTATAGAGCGGGGCTGCGGCTGTGTAATACAGCCATTGCCCCGCTCCTGACAGGAAGTGCGTGCGCGGTCAGCATGAGGTGATGCGGCCGGCGCTGCACTAATGAGTGGCGGTTCAGGCACTGAAGACAGAACATAGGGGTGTTTTGCAGTGCCCCCGCCATGTTCTGTCTTCAGTGCCGCCGCTCATTAGTGCAACGCCGGCCGCATCGCATCATCCTGACCGCGCACACACTTGTCAGGACTCATTAGCGGGGCAATGGCTGTATTACACATATATCACACAGCCGCAGCTCCTCTCTCATACATTCATGTGTTACTATACTTAGCTGTGCGGCCGCACAGCTAAGTATCGAAATACATGAAAAAACAGTATCGAACGGTTTGGGGATGCACAGTATCGAAACAGTATCGAAGTTTCGATGCATCGTGCATCCCCATAGTGAGATACAAGGAAGTTTTTACCTAGGATTCTCCTCATATGTTGGACTCCACTATCTAGGAAGGCTCAGCAAGATGTTTTTCTAGTTCTGATTTCTCACAACACCCTTTCACAGAATGTCAGTTTCTATTAAATAGTTTTGTTATCCCCCACAATAAAGCATAGTGTATCACAAATGAATACAAGTGACTACAAGCAGGTCTTAACAATAAAATGCATCAACACCACAACATATGAAATCAAATTAAAATTACTTTTATACCTTCCAAGTTTTTTGCCCTCACCACTAAAGGCCTTGAATTTTAGCCTTGGTTTAACATATTCTTGGTCTTGATGGTCTTCCATGTCTAAACTGACTTGACCCCCATGTACCCATCTTTGGAGTTCTAAAGGAATTTCCCTAAAATAAAAAGGAAACAAATATGAATGTCAAGTAATTTTCTTTCATTGCAGACACAACCTTTTCTACATATGTTATATCACAACTAATATTCCTCATATTACTGCATTCACTATGGTTATATTCAGCAGATGATTAAGCTGAGGGACTGGTGAAGAAGAGTAAAGCTCCTGGGCCCCAGAGAAAAATTTGTAATACTGATGTCTTCTTAAGTGATAGAGGGACCTGGGCCCAGCCATGCGACTGCTACCTCTGCACCCCATAAAGCTACCAACCTGGTACCTACGCTGAGAATCAATAATTTATTTAAATACTTTATTTTCATATATCAAATCACATATTAGGGACAATCCCCTAAAGGTAAACCACAAACTTTCACATACAAAATATAAATCCTATTCTCAACCCCCTCAATTCCCTCCCTTAACCATTCCTTTTAATCTAACATTGTAAATTACAATAAAATATGCTCTACAAAAAAAACAGCTTACTGCACACTTAATATATTTTAACCTCAAACAAAAAAGAAATGGAGAGAAAAAAATAAAAAAAAACCCCTACCATTCTTTCGACTACTCTCTTCCTGCATCTCTCACCCATCCTCCACTAAACACTCTCGTACCTCTTTCAGTTATTCCAAACAGGCTTTCAATCCATGGAGAACATTCCAGGAAAAAAAAAACATTTTTCTTATATACAATTTTTTTCCCAAATTATAATTCTATTAGCATATTTGACCCAGTTTTCTATCAATGGAGGACATTTATTTTTCCAATTTAATAAAATACATTTCCTGGCATAATATAGCAATTTTCCCACCGCAATATTTTGCACCTTATCCCTTCCTTCGGCTCCAATGATCCCAACAAATATAACCAGGGATCTAAAGATATTTAAATTTGAAAAATCCTAAAGACTACATTACATATATCTCTCCAGAAAGTACTAATTTTTGGGCATGTCCAAAATAAATGCAAATGATCTCCCACCAAGCTATTACATTTAGGAAATCCTGCTTCCTGGAGTTTATAGAGCTTGGATATCTTAGCTGGGTAAAAATTGTAAATTATGTATGATGGAAAATTGTGACATCCTATGAGAAGGACTATATGAAACCTTTAACAACCCACGAAGGACCGGAGGCCACTCCCTCGATTTTCCTACATATTTTTCCTCATATATCTTGTATAATTTGGACATCAAACTTTTGTTAAAACAACACCTCATTATTAACTTGACAAAATCTGGGACATCCACAATCCTAAGAAAACTCTGATCTTCCAGACAAAATGCTCGATGCAACTGATCAAAGAAAAAACATCCTCCTTTTGCCAAATTGAATTTTTTATCCAGGGTCTCAAAATCCAGTAGGACTCCTTTCTCTACTATGTGTTCGATATAAATAATACCTCTTCTCTCCCAATATTTCAAATTCGAGATTTTATTCAGTACCAGGAAATAAATATTTCCCCATATTGGTGTAACGTCCGCGGTCGCTGACCACGAACTCCTCTCATCCTGGCAACGCCTTTCTCTCCAGAGATGCCAGCACATGCGGCTGTCCTGTCCCGCAGTGACCACTAGAGTGCGGGCGCGAGTTCAGTCCAGCCTTAAAGAGCCAGAGCGCACACATGTGTGAGATTGAGCTGATTGCTCCCAGATCATCCTGGACTATAAGAAGGGCCCTGCCCCTTCCTTCATTGCCTGAGCGTTGTTTGTACCTATCCGTGTTAGTCTTTGCAATGGTTCCTTGAGTGTTTTCCAGTTCCCAGTGTTCCTGCTACTTGAATCCCGTGCTACCGTGTTCCTGTGCTGTACAGAGTTGGAGTCCTGTTGTGTCTCCTACTACACCCGCTGTGTTTCACCGCACCTGTTGTCTGCTTGCTTGCTGCCAGAGTTCCATCCAAGCCTAAACCAACGCTACTGTCTGAATTGCCACAGGTACCTTTATCCGAACTATAGACATTGACTTTGTACCCTGTTTGGTCAGCTGCTATACCACTACGGCCCAGTGGGTCCACATACCCACAGATCGTGAAAATTGGGCTAAAACCAAATCTCCCATCTATCTTTCATTTATCTTTAATATCCCTCCATAATTTGTCCATCATGAATAAAGTTGGGTATTTCCTGAAAGGGTCTCTGAAAAATTCCCATTTCAAGCTGCTGAAAAACTATTAAATCCCAACCACTGCTCACACCAACCTTGTAATCTTTCCCTATTTCTCGAATCTCTATCCCAGTCAGCCAGTTTTTTCATTTCGGAGGCTATATAATATCAATATTTTATTTGATTGGGGATTGAAATCTAGAGTATTATATTTTTTTTAACCAAAGAAAACCTTTTGTTCTACATTACAGTAGTTTAATGTAAGTCTGCAAACCATTTGCACTGTGTATGACCACAATAAATCAGATTCCTGGACCTCCAGGTTATGTTGACAATGCTCTCATTGAAATCAGTGGGAATGTTACAGTAAACATGCATGGAGCTTGGTAGAGAATATACCCCTGAACCCATTCCCACAGCTGGACATCTAAACAGGGATATAGTTTAATGCAGTTGTGCATGCACATACATCTCCCTACACCCTTGGGCATATCCCCGCTGCTTGCCGCAGTAAATACAAAGTTCAGCTGTCTATCAATGGAAATTAGAAAACACTCTAATCTTAGATCAACCAGGGGAGTGGGGAGAGATAGCTTGCTGACAAATGTCTGTTGTGTATGGCCCGTATTGGCGAGTGCCTACAGTCGACAAAATAGATTACTATGCCAAACATTAGCCTAGGTATATAATAGAATATCTAAGCTAATTTTATGGTATAGTAAACCCATGCCATCAGATACTAAGCTTGTACACATCAATGCACAATTACCGACCACAAGCACAGATCAGATCACTTTTCCTTTGTACCATGTAAACAGAATCGATTTTCTGCTGTAAAAGACTGTTATTGACATGGCTAGGGGTGTGCAGCCTCAATACGCCCTGTAGACCCGGCGCCTGCTATGTCACTCAACAGCAGAAACACACATATATATATATATATATATATATATACATACACATACTAAGGCTAGTATGCACAGCTTCATTAGGGGTTTTAACTTTGTTTAAGGAGTTTTTCTGTATTTTGCATTGATAGGCTATCCTTAGGACAGGTCATCAATGGGTTATTAAAGGGGGCCCGGAGGATCCCCAGTAGTAAGCAGAATGCAGGGGCAGCAGTGGTCACTGGAGTGCAAAGACCATTCACTGCATAGCAACACGTGTTCAGGCCACTGTGTCTGGTACTGCAGCTCAATCCCATTCATTTGAATTGGCTGAGCTGCAGTAACAGAGACAGGCGCACAAACATGGACCTTGCTGGGTCAGATACGTTCCGGTAGTTGTGGTAGCTCCAAGGCCAGGACCCCCACCAATCATACATACAAGGCCTATACTAAAGAGAGGCCATCAATTTAAAATCCGGGAAAACCCCTTTAAATCTGCTGTTCTTACAATTTTTTGAAGACACCTTCGAGAACGGACAGCTCAACAAAACGGTGTAATTCATAAAGGTAGATCTCCATACAGAATGAAAAAACATTACCCTCTCTTAACGGATTCCAGAAACTGAGCGTTGACTGGATCTGTGTAGGAACGAAGCTCTCCATCAGCTAAACTAAAGCCATTGTTCCATAGTTTGAGCACTATTTGCATCTGCCAAAAATGATGAAATAAAACTTTACAATTAGAAAACAAAATCATACAATGCCTTTTAGAGCCTGTTCACATCAGCGTCGGGTTCCGTTTGGGCTTTCCGTTTATCTATTCCATCAGAGGAACAGATGAACGGAAAGCCGAAAGGAAACTATAGCTTCTGTTTGCATTACCATTGATTTCAATCGTAATGCTTCCATTTTAGTTGGTTTCCGTTCCGAAAAAATTGCCATTTTTTTCACGGAACCAATAGCGTAGTCGACTACGCTATTGTTTCCGTTAAAACAAAGGAAACTTTACGAAACGAAAGTAAACGGAACCAACGGAAACGGAAGCATTACAATTGAAATAAATAGCAATGCAAATGGAAGCTTGGGTTTCCTTTCATCTGTTCCTCTGACTGAATGGATGAACAGAAACCCCAAACGGAACACGACGCTGATGTGAATAGGCCCTTAGAAATGTAGCAGAGTAGTTATATTTACATGAAAACATCTTAATATGTCTGCCATAAAACTACAGTACAATAACTAATGGAACATGCTTATTTGCCTTTGTAGATTTGTGGACTTTCACTGTTAGCTTCTCTAGATCGAAGTCGAAGTTCATGGACAATTAGAAGCACGGGTATGACAGCAGAAAGGATTACCAACATGTTGGCATAGAGACAGGCTAATGCCCTTGAAATGGTCAATCAGCCTTGACATAACAATCAGTGACGCATTTGTACGATAAGAGTAATATGTAATAACATCATTACCAGATAATAATGAAACTGTCTGACACTACAGACCTTTATTTACTAAAGTAACATATCAAAATAAATATTTTACCACTAACAAAAAGATAACCAGCTCATTGGCATGTTACTTCATGAACATTTTATTGCAGCAGGTTGTGCCAACCATTTACCTTTCATTTTATATGTAACAGGCCACCCATAGAAGTGCATGGGATCTCTACCGTACCTCCAATTTCATATGGAGGTTTCCATACGGAAAAAAATATCATGGAATGCTCCATCGGCTGCCATATTTACGGAGCTTTACAATATCTCCATACACAAGTCAAGTGACAGAGCATTGTACAGCGGAATACCCAGTCCCATACTTACTTTCTGTGCCGCCGTACATTCTCCTTAAGGCCTTAGGCCCCATGAACACGACCGTATTTTTATCTATCCCGAAATACTGTCTGTAAATACAGATCCGTAGGCTTCCGGATCTCATCCATATATACGGAAGGGGATCTGTAAATACGGTCCGTATTGCATCCGCATTCCAGCCGTATATACGGATCCATAAAAAAAGGAGGGAGGATGCAAATGATGTCATCAGCATGATGCATTGCAACGCTTCCGTAAATACGGACGGTATACGGATGCACATCCGTATACCCTCCGTATTTACGGAAGCTCCCATAGACTTCTATGGGAGAGTCCTTTCCGTAATTACTGACAAGAATAGGACAGGTTCTATCATTTTTTCAGCACCGACACCCATCAGTAAAAATACTGAAAGGTGTCCGTGGCCAATAGAAATGAATGGGTCAGTAATTACTGATGAAAAATACTGTCGTGTGCATGGGGCCTAAGGCCTCATACACACGACCGTATCCACAAATACTGACCGTAAATACGGTTCCGTATTGCTTTATAGTCATCAGCAAATCATCAGCAACGTACCCATTTCTCCTGAATGGTATCCGCACATACGGTCCGTAGTGCAGCCGTACATACGGATCCGCAAAAGAAGAAGCCTGGTTGATGGGAAATCCCCTTTGTGTTGCTTAGCAACACTTCTGTATTTGCGGATGGCTATCCGTATTTGCGGACGCACCTCCGTAGACATCCGCAATTTTGGCTTCCCCAATAGACTTCTATGGAGGAGTCCGTGCCGCAATTGCGGACCAAGAACGGACATGCTCCATAATTCCCGGCACAGTTCTGCGGCACGGACACTCATCCGTAGCGATACGGAAAGGTGTCCGCGTTCAATGAAAGTGAATGGGTCCGTTTTTGGGGAGCACAATTGCGGTCCACAAAAACAGTTTTTTTTTACGGTCGTGTGCATGGGGCCTACGGATTTAGTTCTGATTTTAATGAATCATTACCAGGTATTGTGGTAATTTAACTGGTCAGCATAGTTTCAGCTTCCAATGTAATCGGTATATGTGTAAACCTGTCCTGGGATGATGAACTCCGCTGGGCACAGACACTGATGTGATTGGACACAATCTGTGTTGAGTGCTGCAGATGGAGTTGGGGCTATGTAGATACATAAATATATTTCAACCTCATGCTTATAAGCCAGCAGCCGCTACTCAACAGCTAAGAAGGAAGGAAGTGGGGAGAGACGGGACAGCGCTCTCCTTGTGAATATGAGGTACTAATAAGCAAGGGTTATTAGACAAATGGCACAATAGCGGAGATTTATTAAGCTAAATGAGACAGAATTCTGGCTCAGCTTGCGACAAAAACTGGGGTACATGCCATGTGCCCGATTTATTATATGTTTTAGACACTTTTTGCACCTCGCTAGACATTTTTGAAAAGTGTCTAAAAAAGGGGAGCGTCTTACAATGTGCAAAAGTGCACCAAAATTGTGCAAAATATTGGTAAAGCTCACCAAGACATGGTGCAAGGAAGAAAAAATGTGTCTAACATGTCTAGTAAGATGTGCCAAATTTATCATACAGTGGGCACCACTGTGATAATTTTGGCACATTTTCTACCTGTCTGGTCTAGTTTTAAGCGGTCTAAGTTTAGGACAATAATTATTAATCTACACCGTTATTATTTTGTGTTATTTGTCCTAGTAACCCATTGGGCTTGGCTTTATGATATTCAGCCCTTAACTAGGTCAGCATATTACACTGACAGATCCATAACAATACAAGCAGTTCTCCATAGTACAAATATTATAAGGGTTTTCAGCCATTTCCCCAATATGCTAAAACCCTGTAAGAAATAAAATTAAACATATAGAAAAAATTGCTGCTTCAGTTCCCGTCAGGTCTGTGTCTACACTAGGCCTCAGTGACATGGCATCCATACTGACATAATATAACGTAGCTGCGTCTTCAAACCTATTAATATGGTAACTCACTTACTATAAACTTATCCCTAGGCTTCTGTATCTGAAAAAGGGATAGATGACTAGGAGTCCCATTGTGGACAGTAGGGACTGATGTAATTTAACAATTTCTGTATACCCACATTAGTACACGGATATCCACCTCTCCTAAGAACAGGCTACGGGTCCCTCTTGTTCTCTAGATTGGTAGTGCTCCTAGGTAACGACACCACCAACATGGCGTGCCATATCATCCTTTTGTCAGAAAACAAGTTAATGCATCATAACCCTTGGGTCGCTGGTAGGTTATACAGGGGCAGGACCAAAGTCATGGGGGGTAAATTATTGAGACTGGGGTTTCATATGCCAATCGTAATAAAAACAAAGTTGGAGTAAAATGTGCCTAATTTACTATAATAAATTAAGCGCATCTCTAGCTGCCCGTGCACCAGAGAGTCAAATCTACTCCAGCTATAAATTGTTAATCTACACAAGTTTCTAGTGTAAAACATGGTTAATCTGTTGGCCCGAGGGTTTCCCTGCCCCATTTTCCAAAACCACGCCGACTTGCGAAGTTAAAAACGTCACAAATTTATGTGCAAAACAAAAAAGTCGCAAATTTATGTGCAAAACAAACGTGCACCAAAATGTTACTTTTTTTGCCAGAATAATTCCTCCGCCAGGCCAGCCGTCCCTGCACAGATGCTGCAATTTAAAATCAAGAGTCTTGGCTTTCTTACTATACTAAAACTGTAGTCCTTGCCAGGATTTCTGAGTCACGGCACTTGTTAGGCTGGATTCCCACAGTGCAGATTTGCTGCAGATTTTGCATGCGTTTTTAAGCCAAAACCAGGAACGGAACCTAAACAGAAGAAATATATAAAGAAAGGCCTTATATGTCTGATCTCCTGGATCCAATTCTGGTTTTTGCTTCCAAAATGCAAGCAAAATCTGCACTGTGGGATCCCAGCCTTAGAAGTCAGGATGTACAAAAGCCCATGACAGCCAGGATGTAATACCTACGTACTTGGCAGTTCTTAAGTGTCACTTATTAGTAGCTGAATACTGTATACATGTTATAACTAGAAATCCACATAAACAGATCATACAACAATAACTGTATACAGAAGCTGCTTACATCCGGTCCTCCAGGAAAGAGATCATCCCCATAAATGTATTCAGACTGTTTTATTGATGAATCACCCAGTTTGTAGCCACCACCGGAAAAAGACTAGAAAAAAAAAATCACAAACTCAAACCATTGATACACATTTAGTATTGTCCTGCATTACAGGGAACATTTTCAATAAAAGTGGATTTACAATATAGAAGAGAAAAAAGAAATAAAAGAAATCGGACAAAACACCGAGGGGGGATTTAAACAACTTTACTGGTCACAGACGGCGCAAATGTTGTAAGTCTTTTTAAAAACAGTGGGTGGAGCTTAGCTAATGGGGAGGGGCCATCCTTGGTATGCATGTAATACATTTCCTGTGTAGTGAAATGTGTGGCATCCCATAGCTGTACCCGTGGGGATTATCTGATCACCCTGGGGGTGTCCTTTAGTGTATATTTACGGCAGACTGTTTAGTGGCATTCCTTTGCCAGAATTATCACAAAATCGCTGAACAAAAAAACAACTTAAAATCGTCACTTATAAATACACCATTAAAGAAGACTTATTTTGATGGGACATATAGGTCATATCAATAAAGTTGAAATCTTAAAGAAACTATATACTCTATGGGTGTGAGTAAATTATTTATTCTCATCTAATATAGGACAATCTGCATTTGTGGATTATTATTATTATTTTTTTTTTAACTGTCAGCAACAAACACTTTTTATAGAAACCCCTTATATTTAATGTTCCAATAAATTGTCGAAATGTCACTGTTATGGCGCCTCTCACAGCTGGGAAGATCACTGGCGCCTGTGCACTGCGGCTGCTACATTTTGAGAACACATACCCTTGGTTTATAAAGTTCTTCTGACAATTTGCTGGCTTCTTCTACAGGGATCGCTCCATGCTCCTTTGCTTCCTTAAAGAGCTCATTTACGATCTTGCCCGGAGAATGAAATCTAGAAAAACTAATGAGATAACATTTATTTTTTTATTATAAATGTCTTAGATTATGTAATAACATATTTGAACACATATTCTCAATTATAAATAAACATAAAATATGACTAAAACGTTTCATTCTATTACAGGTCAATCTAGAGCAGGGGTACCTATTATTTTTGGCCTAAAGGTCACATTATCAGATCCCACCACTAGGGATGACGACAATATCACTTTGACATAATGGGAGGAAATTAAAGGGGTTTTCCGGGACTTTTATATTGATGGCCTATACTCAGGATAGGTCATCAATGTCAGATCAGCAGGGATCCGACTCCCGGCACCCCTTCTGGCCACTTGAATGGGACCGGACTGCAATTCCATTCACAGCCGCTACGGATGTGTACTGCCCTGTGTCTGGTAAACTGAAAGGAGGCCGCGGTGTTCGCTGCCGTATTAGTCAACTGATCGGTGGCGGTGCAGGGATTTAGACCCCCACCCATCTGATAATGATGACCTATCCTAAGGATAGGCCATCAATATAAAAGTCCCAGAAACCCCCTTTATACAGTCATCCAATGGAAGCAGTGCGCCAGTATCTCTCCGTGTGCAGTGTGCATCAGATAAATTCAACAAAAGAGACTGAAAATGTTCATAAATGAGTTGCATTTCGTTCGACTCTGCAGCTTCCCCACTTTATCCCATAAAATTTGTATGTGTCGGAATAAAAGAATGGGATAAGTGCCAGATTATAGGGGGCCTCCAGTACCATGGAGAACTGGTGAGCTTCGACCACCCACCCACAATCCCTCCCAGGATGGTTTTATCTTTCCGTCTATCTTTTTCATCTTTATCTATACATGTTAATAAATTCAATGACTCTTTAAGTAGGTATTTATGACCTAGGGACCTACATTGAGGAGGCGCAGCATTTTCTAGTTACGCCTTTGCAGCCATGTATGGGTAAATATATACTCTGCTCGCCTCCGCGACCCCAACATCTCAGGAAAACTTGATGGCTGTTTGGCAACATTATCCAGACGAGAAGTCTAAGTAAGTTGCTTGGCTATCTCCATAACGCCCATAGACTTCAGTGGAGAGGGACACACGAATGCACTGCCACTTTTCCTATAAGTGGCTGGTATAGGAGATCAGGTAGGGTCCAGGTTTCAGAAGATTGGGGTTCCCACCAAATATTATGCTTAGGGGCCTCCACCAACTCAATTCCAGCCCTGCGTAGGAGATTTACGAATATGCAACTAATCTGCTGCGTGGGCACATGGCTTAATACATGTTGTAACTCAGCATAAGATCAGTAACACTGAATATTTACAAGTACTACACTTATTATGAAGATAATATGTATTGATGCATTGAAATTTCCTATCCTGCTGAGGGCTGCACACATTGGCACTGCGGGACAAATGTGTTGCATATGTGGTGTAGAGGATGCCCATCTGCTACAGTACAGTGAAAAGCTGATTCACCATGCCTAACATACTGAATCTATGTTGTATGGGAAAGGTGCCATCTACTGTTCTCATACTATGTGTACAACGTGGGGAATGAAGAATCTCTGTTCAGGGTACATGTAAAACAACATCCTTCTGAAAGCTCAAGTTTTGCCAATGAGAAGTCAAAGCAAATTAATGGAAATTTGCTTTTATGGTCACCATTAGCCAACAGCAGATGTGTATAATGATATGATGGCAAGTAATTATTATATCAGTATTATCATTCTTGAAAGGTAGAAAGAAAAAATATCCAGCACTTGCTTTGCCCATTAATCTTTACATGTGCCCTAATAGGGGATATGAACGTCATAGAGAAATGTCTAGAATGGAGCGCAGCTAAAAACTGGGGTCTCCACTCTGGCGGGCCCTGCCTGTCAATGTATTTGAGGATTCGCCATTCAATTGAATGGCCAGCATGTAATACTACATTTACCCTGGCTAGTTCAGCTATTTGCTCTTGGGATTCGAAAGGCAGAGCCGCGTCAACCAGCTGATCACTGGGTTGGCTTAAATTTGAGTTAAGCCCTTAAAGTGGTTGAATCATACAACAGACAACCTCAGTCCTTATGCTCTATTTGGGGGATGGGATGTCATAGAGCTAGACAGGTGAGCTTTTAAAGTAGCTCCCACTCAGGTGGACCTGGCCAATCCATGGATTACATAGACATCCATTTGAATGGCGATCATGAAATGCTACAGCAATCTTTAACTTGACCCTGATAACTTAGTGCAGCTTGATAACTTATCCCTTAAGGAGAACCTGTCATGTCCTCTGACATCTAGAAGCAGCGTTTTTTTAAAATGTTTATTTTAGCCACCCGCGTTCCCCTGCAATCGGTCCTGTTCGTTTCTGTGACCTGCATGAATAGACTGTCAAGTGGGCGGTTCCCAGTGCTCAGTGTCAATCTCAGTCATAGATGGTGAGCGCTGGGCACCTGCCACTTGACAGTTTACTTGTAAAGGTCACAAAAACTAACGGGGCCGATTGCAGGGGTGTAGCTCGCCGAGAATTCAGCACTGGAGTGAGACAGTAACAAGTAGTAGAAGCTGCTGCACCTTTGTCTGTGTCCTTCTCACTCTGCACTAGGGTTGTCACGATACCAGAATTTGGACTTCAAAACCGATAATTTGTGTAGTATTGTGATACTCTAAACCAAAACGATACTTTGCCAACAATAATTATAAAAAAAGTTCTTCCATTTTCGGATGTGAGGCACGTTATGTGATGAATTTTTAATGTGCCTCACATTAATAGTAATTAACCCCATCATGTTCCTCAGTCATAATGGACTACATTGGGTTAACGTGTGAGGAACATGATGGGGTTAATTACTATTAATGTGAGGCACATTCAGGTTCAAAATTCATCACAACACGCGCCTCACATTAATAAGTGAAAGAAAGCAGTATTTTTATTTTATAACAGCATAAACATGAATGACGCTATAAATGTGTTATTACGGTCGCGAAGATACCGAATATTTGTATATTTTATGTATTGAGACGATGTTTATTGTAAAAAAATGTGTTGATTTTTATTTAATATTACCTATTGTTTTTTTACTTTTCTTTTTTTTTAACGTTAATGTACTGGCGTATATCTATATGCCAGTACATTATCCTGTGTACGCAGCATTCAGGGAAATAACGGTGGAGATGAGACAATAACTGCGCGTGCGGTCAGCATGAGGTGATGCGGCCTGCGCTGCACTAATAAGCGGCGGCACAGGCACGGAAGACAGAACATGGCAGTGTTTTTCAGTGTGCGGCTGCCATGTTCTGTCTACAGTGCCGGCGCTCATTAGTGCAGCGCTGGTAACATCACATCACACTGACCGCGCGCGCACTTGTCAGTACTCAGGAACGGGACAATGGCTGTATCACACAACCACAGCACCGCTCTAACTACATGCATGTATTACTATACTTAGCTGTGCGGCCACACAGATTAGTATAGAAATACATGAAATAATGATATTGAACCGTTTCAGGGTGCACAGTATCGAAGTTTCGATGCGTCGTGCATCCCTACTCTGCTCCTGCTCCCCCTCCCCTCTCCATAGAATTGTATTGGCAGAATTTCTGTGTCTGACTCACTCTGCTCATGCTCCCTCCGCCTGCTTTCCCCTCCCCTCTCCATAGACTTGTATTGGCAAGCAATGAAAAGACACACTACCACATTCTGCAGTTCGTCTATAACTAGAAACAGATTTTGCTCGACAACAGGGGTGGACAGCAGATTACAGGAAGGGAGACACCTAGTGGCAGTGACTTCACACAGCATTTTCATGGATAAAATAAACTACATTTTAACAGTAAATAAATTGCAAAGTTTATATATATATATATATATATCACATAAACTATTAAATTAGCATAAATTGTTTGAAAGTTAATGTCTATTTAAGTATGAAGTTAAAGATTGCTACACCTGTACATTCCCCTGCAGTGGCTGCTGCAGGGGAAATGCATGGCTGAAAGCAGCTTTTCCCCGGCGATAAAAGTTAATTGGCAGGGGTTAGGACTCCAGACCCGCCGTCGCCTTCCAGTTAAAAAGACATGAGACAAGTTCATGAGACGACCCTTGGCTTTAACGGTGGAGTGTCAATTTAAGATTTGAATTAGATGGTGACATCACAGGTTCACACAACAGACCTGTTTGTAAACATTAGGATGGAATAGAGATTATCTTGTATACTTCTGTGAGGCACATATACACATTAGTTGCTTATTTCATCTACCTTTCGAGGGAATCCTCCTGGCTAGTTTCCAAGGAAATAGGTTTGTCCGATTCAGACTTTTGCTCTCCATAGCCATCCTCACATAAACGTTCCAAGGCCAACTACAAAAGAAAGAAGACTCAAAACAAGAGCAAAAAAAGGAGAGTAAGGCCCTGTTCACACATAGATTTTTGCCACTGAAACCGCGTCGGAATCCGCGGCAAAAAACGGCCGAAATCGCCTCTCATTGATTTCAATGGGTGGCCGAGGCGAAAAAGAAGCGACATGCCCTTTTTTCGGGTGTTTCCGTCTCTGACCTCCCATTGACATCAATGGGAGGCAGGGAAGGCGTTTTTTTGCCTGCGGTGCTCAATGGCCGCGACCGAAAAACGCGGCAAAGGCCGTAAAGGCAGGTTAAAAATCTGCCCCAAAATTCCAGACGTAATTTTGAGGCACATTTTTCTGTCTGCAAACAACTCTGTGTGAACAGTGACTTAAAGCGCCTCTGTCAAACAATACACATGGTAATTCAGCCCATAAAGATTAACCCCCTTCACATACTGTTATATACGTTCCAACTGCTGATACCCCGTGTAGTTGTTACGTCCTAGAGGGAGCCCCCGACGTCTCTCCATCCCCGCTGTAGATAGTGCCACCCCCCTGCAGATAGCGCCGCACCCCCCTGTAGAGCGCATTGCCACCTATTGAAGATAGCGCCACCTAAGATCCCTCTAGGAGCGGAATACCCAGTCAGATCGCTCTGGCCGGGGATTCTGCTACTGGAGAAGCCCCTGGCGTCACTATCCATATATGGACAGAGACATCAGGGACTCCCTCTAGGAACGGAATCCCCGGCCAGAGGGATTCCGCTCCTACAGGGAGCTACAGTGGTGCTATCTACAGGTAGGGGGTGCCATTTACGGGGGAGGGTGATATCTACTGGGGGAGTGGCACTATCTATAGGGTGATGGTGCTATCTACAGGGGGTGTGGCACTATCTATATGAGCACTGTGGCATTATATGGGCACTACCTACAGGGGACACCGTGGCACTATCTACATGGGCACTGTATGCGGCACTATGTGGGCACTATCTACAGTGGGAACTGTGGCACTATGTAGGCACATAGTGGGAACTAGGTGGGAACCGGACTGCGGGCACCGGATGTTGTGGGCACATAACGCTATGTACGGAGCCCGGAAGCAGTTGGCTCCGTACATAACATAGTGGCCGTGCAGCAGAACTGCAGGTCCACTCCTATTCACTTGAATAGGAGCAGAGCTGCAGTACTGCAGCTTGGCCGCTATTCCGTGGCCGGTGCTAACTGCTTCCGGCTTGTACGTGCGATGCACGGAGGCACCGCACCAGCTGATCTGTAAGGGGCCCGGGTGTCGGACCCCTACAGATCATGTACTGATGACCTATCCGGTGGATAGGTCATCAGTTGTCAGAAGCTGGAAAACCCCTTTAACTGCCCTTTTTTTCACTTTGTGTGAATATAGCCTTATAGCCCTCTTCACTCTCCCCTCAAAGGGATCCAGGGTGGCGGAGAGAGAAGACTAAGGGTATGTGCAGACACACTAATTACGTCCGTAATTGACGGACGTATTTCGGCCGCAAGTCCCGGACCGAACTCAGTGCAGGGAGCCGGGCTCCTAGCATCATACTTATGTATGATGCTAGGAGTCCCTGCCTCTCCGTGGAACTACTGTCCCGTACTGAAAAAATGATTACAGTACGGGACAGTTGTCCTGCAGCGAGGCAGGGACTCCTAGCATCGTACATAAGTATGATGCTAGGAGCCCGGCTCCCTGCACTGTGTTCGGTCCACTACTTGCGGCCGAAATACGTCCGTCAATTACGGACGTAATTAGTGTGTGTGCACATACCCTAATTGTTACAAAGCTGCAACAGCATATAGATCTATATACATATAATATACATTGTGATTTGTCTGCTCATAATAAAAATTAAAAACATGGAATTAGTTATACTAATCTAGAAAATGAAAGCCTCAGAAGTCTTGTGATATTCAAAGCGGTTGCAAAGATATTATCGTTTAAAGAAATGCATATCAGAAATAGAATTTGACGTGGACACAGGGGCATCAATGACCCTTGGTCATGAAAGGGTTAAACTAGCGGTTGCTAAGAGCCCCTACTATAGCTTTCATGGTCACCTTTAACTCCTTAACGCCGAAGGACGGATATATCCGTCCTCAGCAGCTGCTAGTTCGCGCAGGAGGACGGATATATCCGTCCTGTGATGGCGCGGGTACTGTCACTGTACCCACGCGATCAGCGGCAGGAGCACGGCTGTTATACACAGCCTGGCTCCTGCTGCAACTGCCGGAATCGAAGCGCGCTCCGATTCCGGCAGTTTAACCCATTAAATGCCGCTGTCAATAGTGACAGCGACATCTAATGTGTTTGTCACCCAATCGGCGCCCCCGCAAACAAATCGCGGGTCGCCGTCAGGTTTCCATGACAGCCGGGGGTCTAACAAAGACCCCCAGGTCTGTCTTCAGCAAATGCCTGTTAGGCGATGCCAGAGGCATGACCTAACAGATTACCTGTCAGTTTTACACTGACAGGCAATAATGCTTTGATATACTAAGCATACCAAAGCATTATATATGCGATCGGCACATCGCATAGTGAAGTCCTTTGGTGGGACTTTAAAAAAAATGTCAATCAGTTAAATAAAGTTTGTGAAAAAAAATTAAATAAATTACAGTCAAAATCAAATAAAACGACTTATTTTGCCCAAAAAGTGGTTTTATTCAGTAAAAGTGTCAAAACAAATACCACATACACATATATGGTATCCCCGCGATCGTAACAACTTGACCAATAAAATGAACACATTAATTAAACCGCCGGATGAACGGCGTCCAAAAAAAAAACAAAAAACTACGGCAAAATTCTCTTTTTTTCTCCCATTCCCCCATTAAAAAATAAAATAAAAGTTAATCTATAAGTCCTATGTACCCCAAGATAGTACTAATGAAAACTACACCTTGGCCCGCAAAAATCAAGCCCACATACGGCCACATTGACGGAAAAATAAAAAAAATGACGGCTCTTGGAACGCGGCGATGGAAAAACAAGTACTTTTTTTCTAAAAGGGTTTTTATTGTGCAAACGTAGAAAAAACATATAAAACCTTTACATATTTGGTATCCCCGTAATCGTGCCGACCCATAGAATAAAGTTAACATGTTATTTACGCTGCATAGTAAACGGCGTAAATTTATAATGTGAAAATCGATGCTGGAATAGCTGCTTATTTTCAATACTCCCCTAAAATAAAGTTAATAAAAGTTAATCAATATATTGTAAGCATCTAAAAATGGTACAATTACAAAATACAACTCGTCCCGCAAAAAACAAGCCATTATACGGCGATGTCGACGGAATAAAAAAAAAGTTACGACTCTTGGAATGCGACCGTGAAGAAACAAAAAATAATCCTTGGTTATTAACGTGCAAAATGGCCCGGTCATTAAGGGGTTAACCATGCGCAAAAGTATATGCCTGGCATTTCTACAATTAGCATTGCTGAGAACACTCCTGGAGATGCTGATTGGCTGACAACAGAACTTTCTTGCCAATGCTCCTCCCACATGTCCTTTCCAGCTGGATGCCAGGCACAGTATACAGACCCCTCTGCACTGGTGAAGTCCATGAGCTCAGACCTTCGCCAGCTTTCAAATGTGCCCAGTGTTGTATCAGAAATGTCTAGTAACGTAAATATCTCGGTGGCCACAAAGTGGTGCTGCCTTTGAAAGAGCGTGGTATCGCCCTTGTTATAAAAATCAGTGGCATTATGAGATCACGGCTTGAATGATGTGATCTTTTGACCTGAATCTATTACCTCTCCAAAAAAAAAAAATATCTGGATTTCCTGCACTTTATTCCCATCTCAGACATTTATGGCATATCCAGCGATTATGTCATAAATGTGTGACGAATTCCCAGACAGTGTTTCAGACAGACGCAGTCCTAAATCAAAATCTTAGTTATTAATGAAACTTTATACAGTTGGACACATTCGGACGTACACAGGAGTTTTTAGACGGTGTAGACACCGCCAAGACAGTGTGAATAGAACCTATAAAACTGAGGACTGCTCCGAGCGCCATCTTGTGGTGATTTGTGAAACTGTTTCACTCTTGATTACATATGATAGGATGCTGGTCCTCTACTAGTGTCAGGGCACGGCGGAGGTTTTATGTCATCGCAGCATGCCGCTCCTTTCTGGTTTTGTTGAGGATTTACTTGCAGTCTTTACTGAGGAAAACGGCAAACATGGTGTTATATAGAATTCAAAACGGCTTTTTCGGGGAATGATCGCAGCATTGTAATGCATGATTTTTTTGTGGTGTGGAAGCCGCACTACTTCCAGTATGCGTGCACTGCCCCATAGGCCGTGTTCACACTTGGATCTGTGCCGCGCTACTACTGTATTTACAAAACAACGTGGCAATTAAAGGTGGCTTTGCTGACATGTTTTACACTCAGAAGTTCTCAATAGTGGAGGGCTGCGTGCGGAGACCCCTATTCATCTCAAGAATAAAGAGAGCCCCCCACCCCTCAGAAGAGATACAGACAAGACACAGAAAGTAACGCAAATCTAAGCTGACAGAGTCAAGGGGCCCCTCTGTTCTAGTTATAGGGGGCTCAGTGTCCGAACCCCAATGGTGAGATCCTCCACATGTCACAACTTGAGGTACATTTAAAAAAAGATTCTATGTACGTTCCCGGAGCTTAATGGAAAACATTGATTGCGGTACGATGCCATGCTACGTTTTCCCCATAAAGCTGGCTTCACGCTGTGTTTTTGCTGCAATTTTATCAGCCATTTTGATCAGCCCAAAAAAAAAAACGCATGTTAACAGTGTGAACCCAGCTGAAAAGCCAGTATGGGGGAAACATGGCCTCGGGAAGATGAGGTTTTTGCACAGAAGATTCACAAACAAGGCCTCAATAGTAAAAGCATCTGCAGAAGACACTAGCGGGGGAGGGGAGCAGGACACTGGAAAGGGAGAAGGACACAGCCAGGTACCGCGACCACACACCTGAATGTCCAGCACGGAGGGTCTGAGAGGCGCTGGCCCCGCCCCCTTCTCTGTCTCCTCCCTCTGCCTTTCATCTTCTCCGTAGCCTCCTCCTCCTTCCCCCTCCTCTCCATCTTGACCCTCAGCCTCGTCCTGTCCGTTCTCCTCTGCTCGGGATTCCGCCATGTTCTATTGCTGCAGGTGACCGCGTCCCCGGTCCTCGCTGGTTACGTCACCGCCCTGTGCTCCCTGACATGCCTGTCACCAGTCGGCGCGCCGCTAGTCGCTATGGCAACATGGCCGCGCAGGCTCCGTTCTCTGCTGTGTAGAGCGGGTAATTGAATTGTCGGCTGTGGCACCTCATTACTTCTATGTCCTCTATGCGTATGACTGGCACTTCGCACATTGTTACCATTGACTTATATATTTTTGTAGTTGTCCCTCTATTCCAGCCGTCGTACATGTTTCATTTTTACGTCAGTGTTTTTGCTTTGTGAGATTTTGGCGCAATTTTAGGTGACTTTTAACATTATATAATTTCATTTCTATTATATGGAGGAAATACAGAAAGAAGCGACCACCATAAAGTGTTACATATATTGTACAGGTTACAGTTATGTGAATAGTAAATATGTATTATAAATAACTACATACAGTAGTGGTCCAAAAAATAGCAGTGAGTTAAAAAAAGCAAAGCGAAAAATCATTCTAGTAACTTGTATTTGCCTAAATACAAATAAGTTTACAGAAAGTAAAGGAAAAGGAATACAAGTGTATGTTCATACAGCGTTTTTTGACGTGGAAACCGCGCCAAAAAAAGTCTGAAAATGCCTCGCATTGATTTTCTCTGACCTCCCACTGACATCAATGGGAGGCAGAGAAAGCGGTTTTTGCCTGCGGCGCTCAATGGCCGCTGCTGAAAAAAACGCGGCAAAGAGCGTACAGGCAGGTCAAAATCTTCCCCGAAATTCCTTAAGGAATTTTGTGGCAGATTTTTCCACCTGCAAAAAAACTACGTGTATGTGAACTACACCGGCATTTTTCTTTAAAAAGTCAAAAATTGAATGTATAAACTGAAAAAATGTTTCAGATTTCACTTCAAGGGGTTTTCTGAGATAAAATGACTGTGTTAATGCTTGTAATTTATTCATGTAAATACATTTGTTACATTTTCCAAATTGGCCCCGTTTCCAAATGCTACCGCGGGGTACTTGACGGGTGACGTCCCTCTCTGGCCGCTGTGTTGATCTTCAATTCTTGGAAAACCCCTATAACTAATATTTAGTGGAATAACCATTGTTCCTGAGAACTGCTTGACATTGGGGTTACATGGAGTCAACCAACTTCTGGCCCCTCTGAACAGGTATCCAGTCCAGGAAGATTGGACGACATTCCGGTTCTTCAGAATTCTTGGGTTTTGCCTCAGAAAACCTCATTTTTTTTCATGTCACCCCACAAGTTCTCCATGGGATTGAGGTCAGGGGATTGGGCTGGACACTCCATGACCTCAATCCTGTTGGTCAGTAACCAGGATGTTGGTCGCTAACTGCTGTGTTTTGGGTCATTGTCATTTTAAAACACCCGTTTCAGGTGCATTTCTTCTTCGGCATAGGGCAACGTGATCTCAAGTATTTTGATCTATTCAAACTGATCCATGATCCCTTATATGCGATAAATAGGTCTAACACCCTGGTATGAGGAATATCCCCATATCATGATTTTTGCAGCACCATGCTTTACGGTCTTCAGTGTACAGTGGCATGAATTCAGTGCTCAGGGTTCATCTGACATACTGTCTGCAGCCACTAGACCCAAAAAGAACAATTTTGCTTTTATCAGTCCGGAAAACGTTGCGCCATTTCTCCATTTCTCTTTGGGCCAGTCAATGAAATTTTAACCGATTCAGGACGTCTTTTTCATCAACAGGACGTTGCGTGGAGTTCTTGCTGGTAACTTGGCTTCACTGAATAGTCTTCTGATTGCAGCAGTGCTCACTGGTAACTTCACATCTTCATTGATCTTTCTCGAGGTGATCATTGGCTGAGCCTTTGCCATTTTGGCTATTCTTCCATCCATTCGAGCAGAAGTTCCCCGCTGCCTTCTGTGTCTTATAGGTTTTGGTTGCCACTACAAGGCATTTGAGATCGTTTTAGTGGCGCGGCCTATAACTTGCTGCACTTTGTTTTTTGCTCTCCAATGAACTTTTTAATCAAAGTACGTTTTTCATCAGAACAATGTCTGGAACAATCCATTTTCCCCTGTATTTCCGAAGGAAATGCACTATAACCAACATGGGCAACATTTGCCACCCTCCTACCTTAAATAAGGGCCAAAATTGACACCTGTTACTCCACAGAATGAAGGACTTCAGTAATTTAACTCCTCACTAAAATTATTTTGAACAAGCCCCTTTCAATCAATGATTCAATATCTCAGTATGTCGGCATGCATGTCCTAATTGTTGGCTCTGTTTTTTTCTACTACACTTACAAGTAAATTATTTCATGTAGATCCTCCGTGCTGGACATTCAGGTGTGTGGTCGCGGTACCCGGCTGTGTCCTCCCTTTCCAGTGTCCTGCTCCCCTCCCCCTCTAGTGTCCTCTTGCAGATGTTTTTACTATTGAGGCCTTGTTTGTGAATCTTCTGTGCAAAAACCTCATCTTCCTGATGCCTGATGTCATGTTTTTGTGGCATTTAAAAGGGTTATCCGGGAACCAAAAATTGCATTGCATTGTTATTTTTATGTAAAAAGAAGTCACTTACTAATATACTTTAATTAAAAATTCGGTACTAAATGGTGCCTTTCAAACCCGGAGGTTCAAAATTGATTACACCATGTGCCTCACATCAGGAAAGTCCATCACTGCTGCCAACGTCACTGTCCATATAAGGACAGGGATGTCGCCAGCAGCACGGTAGTCCCCAGGCAGAGCATCAACTGATGCTCTGCTCGGGGACACCAATACTGCCGACTAGGGTTGTCACGATACCAGAATTTGGACTTCGATACCGATACTTAGAGTAGTATTGCGATACTCTATACCAAAACGATACTTTGCCAACAATAAAAAACCTACAAAAATGTCCTTCCGTTTTCTGATGTGAGGCACATGGTGTAATCAATTTTGGACCTCCATGTGCCTCACTCACGTTAAGTGTAATTAACCCCATCATGTAACTTTCACATTAACCCAATGTTGCCCATTATGACTGTGTGAGGTACTTGGTGGGAACACTTACTATAATGATTATAATGGGCAACATTGAGTTAATCTGTGAGGGAAATTATGGGGTTAATTACTATTAGGCCTTATTCACATGGCTGTGTTTGCTCCGTGATATATGGATCGTATGTCGCCTGCACTTCCCGTACCAAACACATTTTAAGAAGCCGGGCTCCTAGCATCAGTGATCTGTGATGCTGGGAGTCATTGCCTCCCCGCGGAAAACTGAAATCGTGATTACAGTACAGGACAGTTTTCCCATGGGGGAGGCAGTGATTCCTATCATCATAGATAACTCCTCCACCAAACTTGGCACAATACAGTGAGGCAGGTAATGTTCTTCTTGCAGACTCAATGGCTATGTGCTTCATTTTATACACCTGTGACAATGGCACTGAATGAAACACCTGAATTTAATGATTAACCCCTTAATGACGGGCCAATTTTCATTATTTTATATTTATTTTTCCGTTGACGTAGCTATATGATGGCTTGTTTTTTGCGGGACAAGTTATACATATCATGTGCTGGGAAACTGAAAAAAATATTTGTGGGGTGAAATGGGCAAAAAACAGCAATTCCGCCATTGTTTTTGGGTTTCGGTTTTATGGCATTCATCGTGCTGTAAAAATGGCATGTTAACTTCATTCTATGAGTTGATACGATTACGGCAATACCAAATTTCTATAGTTGTATGGTTTACCACTTTTACAAAGAAAAAAACTTAAAATAATTTTTTACAATAATTCTTTTTTCCAGTACATCCCTCATGACAGCACCACAGGAGGTTGCCCTATTGACCTCCTATAGGGACAGGAAGACAGAGAGGTTAAAAGGCCCCTCCCACCACCCACTTGCCAGTGTTCTTCCTGTCCCTACAGGGTCAGGAGCAGAGACGTCGCTCCTGTGTTACTGCAGGAAAAAACTCGGGCAGGGGGCAAGATCGGGGGGTCCGTGCACTCCCCCTTCTCTTCCCGCTAAAGCCTAGGCTAACACCCCTCGAACGAGAGGTCCCTTCGCTCCCAACCTAAGACACCTACCGGAGGAATCCAAGGCAGGGTTCCGGTAGTGTGTGGGGTTGGGGATTCCCAAGCAGGCTTCGGCCTGGCCGCGTGACCAGGCGGGGACCGGCAGCTCCATAGGTTTGGACGCACCGGCAGGGATCCTCTCTGCTCCGCATAGCAAGCCTCAGTCGCCGGCTATGAGCGGCTGCACCTCAACGAATAGCCGACCGGAAATGACGTCGGGCTACTTCTGGTCCGCGGCCATCTTGGAAGGCGGGAAATACAAAATGCCCGCATTTAAAGGGACACGCACAGGTATGTAGTTAGCTGATACCTCTAACTTGGATTGATTTTGTGGATTGCATATTGCATTGCCTGTTACCTGTCGAACCATGGATATTCCCGAAGAAGACCAACCACATACCATCCAGGATGATTGGAGGTCTAACGGAAAAGAAAACAAAGGTTTTTCCAGTAAACGAAAATCTCAAAAGAATGGTGACAACTGAATGGGAAGATTCAGAAAAAAGGCTCTTCATTTCAAGAGATTTTAAAAACAGACTTCTCTTTGATCCAGAAGACACTAAACCTTGGGATGGGATCCCAAAAGTAGATGTCCCAGTAGCCAGGGTTGCTAAAAAAAACGCAATCTCATTTGAAGATTCCTCTCAGTTGAAGGACGCCATGGACCGAAAGGCAGACGGGCTACTGAAAAGAGCGTGGGAATCTTCCTCTGCTTTGATCTCGACTAATATCGCGGCCACATCAGTAGCAAGAGCAATGTTTATATGGTGAAACCAGCTGGAGACCCATTTGATGATGAAGACATCATGACAAGACCTATTAGAATCTCTACCCTTACTAAAGATGGCAACCGGATTCTTGGTAGACGCTTCAGCGGAATCTATTAGATTTGCTGCCAGGAATGGGGCTCTCTCAAATGCTGCTAGAAGAGCATTATGGCTCAAAATGTGGTCAGGAGATACGAAGTCCAAGAACAAATTATGTTCTATCCCGTTTACAGGGTCTCTGATGTTCGGTCCTCTCCTGGATAACATGCTGGAGAATGCAGCAGATAGGAAAAAGGGGTTTCCTTAAGAGAAACCCCAAAAAAAACCTCAGTTTGGGAGGTTTCGCCAACAGAGGGAACCTACCTTACAGAACTACAGCGGGAAAGGGAAGTCCGGTCGCTGGAGTTACCCCAAAGGAAGAAGGGGTCGAGGATATCTCCTTAACCCCAATAATTCATTTCAGCCCTCAAAGCAATGATGCCAAGAGCGTGGGAGGAAGACTCCTACAATTTTATCCCAAATGGTTGGGAATAACCCAGAACCCCTGGGTTCTAAAGATCATAGAAGAAGGGTACAAAATAGAATTTTTCTCCATTCCTCCAGAGAAATTTCTAATAACCCAGTACCAAGCAAAAGACCATCAGATCCTTATTCGGGACGTTCAGAAACTACTCAAATTGAGAGCCATTACTCCAGTTCCCCACAACGAAAAATTCAAAGGCCACTATTCAAAAATCTTCTTAGTCAAAAAACCAAACGGTTCCTACAGGACAATAATCAACCTGAAGGTCCTAAACAAGTGGGTGAAATATCGAAAATTCAAGATGGAGTCTATCAGATCGACTATTCCTCTAATAAGGGAAGAGGCATCAATGTGTACGATCGATTTAAAGGATGCGTATTATCACGTTCCTATCCACCCCGCTTACCAGAGATTCCTCAGATTCGCGATTCAGAACGGTACTTCCATTCTTCACTTCCAGTTTGTCTGCCTCCCTTTCGGCATTTCCTCCGCCCCCAGAATTTTTACAAAAATTATGGCAGAGATCATGGCATTCGTAAAGTCAGGACATAGTAATTATCCCATATCTGGACGACTTCTTGTTGACGGCAGATACTGTCTATCTTAGACAGTCATCGGTCACAGGTTCTTTCCCTACTACAGGAATTGGGATGGATAATCAACTTTCAGAAGTCAAGTCTTCCTCCCCAAAAACAGAAGGTCTTCTTAGGAGTACTACTAGACTCCTCCCTTCAACATTTTTTCCTCCCAAGAGAGAAACAAATACTCCTACTGGCAGAAGTAAGGAGATTTTTGGGGAAAGACGCCTGTTCCATAAGGGAATGTATGCGGATGTTGGGAATGATGACGTCTTGCATCCAATCTATCCCATGGAGTCAATTTCACTCCAGACCCTTACAGAATCTGATCTTGTCCCAGTGGGATCGAAAACAGAACTCCCTGAATTCAAGAATTCTAATTTCCGAGACTGTGAAATCATCCCTCCTGTGGTGGCTCTGCACAAACAACATAGACAAGGGAGTCCCCTGGAGAACTTCTCCTTATGTGGTGATTACCACAGATGCCAGCAAACACGGCTGGGGGTCGGTAATCCAAGACAAGCACTTTCAGGGCACATGGCCTGTTCAAATGAAGATGATGTCCTCAAACTTCAGAGAACTAAAAGCCGTATGGGAGACACTTATAAGAGCTTCACCCATTATAAAAGGGAAGCATATAAGAATTTTATCGGACAACACGACAGCGGTGTCCTTTCTTCGCCATCAAGGGGGATCAAGACACACTCTTCTTCAGGCCCTTTCTACACAAATTTTCAGTTGGGCAGGAGACTGATAGGCAGTCTCTGCAGTCCACCTAAAAGGCTCAGAGAACCTATCAGCAAATTTCCTGAGTCGGGAAAAAGTAGACCCTGGAGAATGGTCCCTAAACAGGGAAGGTCTTTCTGTCCTTAACCCAAAGATGGGGTTATCCACAAATAGACCTGTTTGCCACGAGGAAAAACTCCCAAGTAGAGACATTCTTCTCCCTAAATCTCAGAGACAACCCATTGGGAGTAGATGCATTGTCCCAACCCTGGGGCATGGATCTGGCCTATGCCTTTCCTCCGTTTCCTCTAATACCAATAGTATTAAGAAAAATCCAGGAAGATTTGACAAAGCTCATCATTATTCTTCCCTATTGGCCAAAAAGAAGTTGGTTTCCAATCGTAAACTACCTAGCGTTGGAAGACCCTATCATGCTCCCAGTCAAGGAGAATCTTTTCTCTCCCAGGGTCCCTTATTCTTTCAGGGAATAGAAACTCTGAAGTTGTCAGCCTGGATCCTGAAAGGCAGATCTTGAGAAACCACGGTCTGTCAGATGAGGTAATTTCAACTATCTTATCAAGTCATAAAGAAGTTACCTCAAAAATCTAGCAAAAAATTTGGAAGAAATTCTGTTCCTGGTATGGAGACCCAGGACCAGACCCCTTTTCTCCCAACATCGCGAAAATCCTAGATTTTTTACAATCGGGATTCAAAAAAGGGCTTAGCCCTAGTACCTTAAAAGTACAGATTTCAGCCTTAGGTAATTTTTTTAACACTCCCCTGGCTGAACATCGGTGGATCAGAAGATTCACTCAAGCAGTCTCTAAACTGAAACCTTCCCTAAAGAAATCAGTTCCTACCTGGGATTTGAATGTAGTGTTAACGACTCTTTGTGAGCCCCCCTTTGAACCGCTCGACACAATTAGTATGCATTTTTTAACTCTAAAAGCTGCATTCTTAGAGTTAAGCAAGAAGGATTGGAGAAATCCAATCTCTGTCGGTCATAGAACCGTACCTAAAAGTACTAGAGAATAAGATCATTCTAAAGCTGGATCCTTCCTTTATTCCAAAGGTATCTACTGCTTTCCATCGAGAACAAGAAATAATTCTACCTTCCTTTTATCCAGATCCAAAAAAAACAACAAGAAGAAAAATTCCATTGCCTGGATGTCAGGCGAACAATTCTTCAGTATCTGGATAGAACCTCCTCCTGGAGACGAGATAAAAATCTATTTGTCCTGTTTGGGGGAAAGAATAGAGGAAAAAGAGCCTCAAAAGGCTCTCTAGCAAGATGGGTAAGACTACCATACAAGAAGCCTACAAGTCCCAAGGACTATGTGCCCCACAGGGCATCAGAGCCCATTCGACGAGGGCAGTTTCGGCATCCTGGGCAGAAAGAAGAGAAGCCTCTATGGACCAAATCTGCAGAGCTGCCACTTGGTCAAGCCATCATACGTTTTGCAAACATTATAGGCTCGATGTTCTGTCCGATACGGATTTAAGTTTTGGACGGAAAGTCCTCCAATCCGTAGTCCCGCCCTGAGCATTATAATCTGGTATTGCTCCTGTGGTGCTGTCATGAGGGATGTACTGGAAAATAGGAATTAGACCTACCGGTAATTGTATTTCCAGGAATCCATCATGACTGCACCCTTACATTCCCACCCTTATTGAAATTCTGATTTGTGCAATTAACGTGTCAGTTATTATCCCTAGAAATAAAATAGGGTTGCATCCATCCTGGTGTAGTAATTGAAAAACACTGGCAAGTGGGTGGTGGGAGGGGCCTTTTAACCTCTCTGTCTTCCTGTCCCTACAGAGGTCAATAGGGCAACCTCCTGTGGTGCGGTCATGATGGATTCCTGGAAATACAATTACCGGTAGGTCTAATTCCTATTTTTTCTTTCCATCGATTGAGTGGTATCAGGGCTTATTTTTTGTGGCCAATCTGTAGTTTTTATTGATACCTTTTTGGTGTATATGTGACTTTTTGATCACTTTTTATTAAAAAAATTTGGGACGTTAACATTATATTTTAATAGTTTGGACTTTTACGGATGTGGCGATACAAGTTATGTTAATATTTTTAGTATTTTTTTTTTTTTAGACATTTAAAATATGTAACATATTTTTTTTTTTAAAGATTTTTTACTAGTTCCCCCTAGAGGACTTGAACCAACGATCGTTTGCGCTATATACTGCAATACCAATGTATTGCAGCATATAGCAAGTTTGACAGGCTTCTATTAAACAATAGGTGTACAAAGATGGCAGACCTGGTGCACCCCGCAAATGTGTCCCGAGGGGACCACCCTCCTCTTTCTAACACCTTAGATGCGGCCGTCGCCATTGACCGCAGCATCTAAGGGGTTAAAAGGGAGGAATCCAAGTGATCTGTGATTCCGCGCGTTGCAGTGAGATCATCTGTATTACACAGCCGACACCTGCTGAGTATAGAGCGCCCTCCATATATACCTTTTAATGATTGTGACATACATGTACGTGATAATGCGTTAAGAGGTGTGTCCCAATACTTTAGCTAATATAGTGTACTTAATTAGTGTGTCCCAGTTGTGCTGCGCACTGTTCACACAATGAAGTACGTAGTAAACAATGTATGGTCTCTGTACTAGGCTCCCGTAGGCAGCAAATTTTTTAAAACTAATTTAATTTCTACAGCAGTTTAGAAGAGTTCTCTGTAAGTGACATTGGGGCAGATAGGCTGGCTGGGGGTACTGTGGCTGACACTAGGGCCAAATGCAAACAATGCATATTCTGTGCGGAATTGCTGCGCATATTTTCGTGCGGAAAATCCACAGCATAATACCGTACCGACAAAGTAAACGAGATTTCAAGAAATCTCATCTACACAGTGCAGATTTTTTTTCTGCATGTAAATTTACCTCCAGTGCATATTTTAAAATCCGCAGCATGTCAGTTTATCAAACCCCACCGCACAGCCTCAGAACGAATGTGAACCATAGTCCTTAACATTCAAACCATACCACTCTATACATTTGCGGAAAATACTCTGGTACACAGATAGGGCCGTTCCATCCGCATGCATCAAAAAGGAACCTGGCCGAGAGCCCAGCACCAACAAAAAGGAGGACACCCATTCCACCAGACATTCCTGCAAGCCGTCCACCCCCAACAATTCCACCACAAAACCTCTGCCAGACACATCAGTCTTGGACTTTCACAAGTAGCAATATACTACACCAGATATGCAAGGCACATGAGAACTGCAACCCCCCCCCCCCCATCCCATGAATTCTGACTTTCTTGCTCTCTAGTTCACTAATCCTGAATGCCTCGAAAAAAGCCAGTACAAAAGCCACTACAAAAAAGCAACTCTCATATTTGGACACACAAACGTTACCTACTGCACTCAACAACTGACCCGAGGACACCAGACTCCCCCAGTTGTTGTATCCTTCGGTTTCCAGGCTCTTTATGACGCCGTCCTGGGTTGCTGGTGTCAGTTGTCGCACTTCAGGACACTGGCTGGCACCGATTCCGCACCACATGCCCTCTCCTATATCCCCGAATGGCCCGCCGTAACACAAAATCTTTCGTAACATCCTTTGCTCCCTCAAGTTTTTAACAGAAACGCCAGACCAGCTATCCAACCAGTCACCACCGACACTGTCCTCCACAAGCCTTTGCCAGCATGTACAAAAGCAGAACCACACGATCCTCATCCGAATCACATCCCCAGACCAACTCCACCAGACATCCCCACGACTCCCACACCATAGTATAAGTATCCCAAGAGCCAAGGACCCCCTCACCAAATCTGCCGCTTGAAGACTGGGGACAAAAGCCAGCGGGCCATTCGGTACCCAGTTGCTACGCATCTGGCACCAACTCCCGAAACCGAGAATTCTGAACTCCTGGTACACGGCAAACACATATCCACAAATTAAGGCCCAGACAGCGCAACACCAAATGCCGCAACAAATGCACCACTGGTAGCGAGCCAGCTGACAAATTGTTCACCCTGTGGACCCCACACATGTTGTCACACAAAAACAAACTCCACCCTGGACCTCAAGCGCTACCACAATAAGGAACAATTCTAATAATGCCAAATTTCTAGTCAAACCAGCAGCTTTCCATTTTGCCGGCCATTCACCAACACACCAACTCCCAGAAAAGTAAGCACCAAAACCATTGTCCCCTGCCGCATCCGTAACCAAATCCTCATTTGACACCACCCGATCCATCCACATCGACCATTATAAGATCTCAAAAACTCAGCCCAAATAGCAAGATCCGCCTTGTGATCAGCATTTAAGCTAATGAAATCCAAGGGGAGCGATACTTCGGTCGTCGCCTGAGCCAAGCGACACGAGAAAACTCGTCCCATTGGCAGGGTTGAGCTTACAATGACTGTAACTGATGCAAGCAAATCTTCTTGGCTGTAAAAAGCAAGTCCTCCAACTTATCCGCTGGCAACCAGCACTCCATGGCCCGAGAATCCAATACGATCCCTAGAAATTTCATAAGTTAGCCGGACCTTCCGTCTTCTCAGGAGCCAACGGGATCTAGACAACTAGACACTTGCTCCACAGTGCGCAACAGAACCAAACACCCTGATGACCCAGCTGGGCCAATACACAAAAAATCATAGAGAAATCATACAGTAAAGGACCGAATCGAAATCAGACTCGTCCCTCACTAACCATTCTACAAATATACTAAATCTCTCAAAAGTAAAAACAAGAAATTGAACAACCCATAGGTAAACAACAGTCAACATAAAATTCACCATCCCATTCACAGCCCAGCAAATAAAAATTATCGGGATGAAAAGGTAAAAGGCGAAGAGCGGCCTCGATATCCGTTTTCGCTATTAAGGCGCCAATACCAAACCGGCACACCCAATCAACCGCCTTGTCAAAGGACACATAGGATCCTGATGATAACTCCAAACCTATCCGATCGTTAACCTTCCGGGTTCGACAGGTGACTTATTAACGGAAACTTATTTGGCTCCCCTTTGTTTACCACCCCGAGCAGGGTAATACGCAAATGTGGCAAAGGCGGGAACCAAGAAAGGACCCGCCATCCTGCCCAAGGAGACTTCTTTTGCCGATTTATCCGACACCACCTCAGGATGCATATGAGCGGATTTCAAATTCTGCGGCCCGAACTGCAAAGCTTCGGCTGTGGACGAAACACAAAATCCAACTTAAAACCTAGCTAACAAAGCAGCGGATTCCCAATACGGGTATCTATTTAGAAACTGAATCATTCCTTCTACACTGGTGCCATCCCTCTTCGCTGCAGACTAGCCGGACTTGCCTTTTCCCCGCTTGAAACTTTTGGGATAGGTGTGGGGTCCCCCAGAACTGGAGCACTCATGCTTAAACATACAGGAGGACCCGAAGCGACAGTCTATTTAGTTGTAATGCCAGCAATAACTCTTTCGGGGGCCCACCGAGGATCCCGCTGCGTTGCAAGGAACCCCGCCCCCCCCCCCCCATGAAAGGTGCCGCCATCAGACGCATCCACAAGCTAATATCCTTGTGGTCCCATTTAAGACCAGGGCGAAAGGCCTTCCTTTGACAAAATCTTTTGTCATACCAGAGCCAAGCGGTGCCTCCGTATATACGATAAGCTTCCCCCATGGAGTCCAGATAACAAAACCAATGCCAAGCAATTCTGAGGGGCCTTTTCGCCTACCACACTAGCTAAAATAGCAAAAGCCTGAAGCCAGTTTGAAAAAGGACGAGGAATAAGATAACGCCTCTTCTCCTCCACCTCTTTCTTGCTCCAATCAGGTTTCACCTGGTCCAAATTAAATTTCTCAAGAGGTAATAGAGAAAAGATCTAGACGTACTCCTCACGCCAGATCTTTTCCCGCACCTCCTGTTTCAAGTGCGTGCCTAAAGGACTATAAAAACAAACGTAAATCTCAACCCTGGCACGATCATCCAAACGAACCGTATCCACCGCCGACGTTCCAGCAACCGGAGAGGCTACATTCACATCACTATTTGCAACTGCAACAGGCGGCGCAATCACCCACCCCCTAGCAGATGATGCAGCCTGCCAAACATTACTCGGGCCTGACTACTGTACGGGCGCACTAACAGGCACCAACCGCTCTCTCACGAACTGCAACACATCACCATCATCATGCACACGAGCATCACCTACCGCAACCAAATTATGCGCCCGTCCAGCCACAACCACAGTATTGGCACACTTAAATAAGGTCCAAACAATTGGAACGTGGTCCCGACTTCGCATGCATTTAGGAATACTGATGAGAAAAACGCACGGCGAGGCAGCCGATCATATTACCCTGACCGCTCTCTAGGTGAGCTATGCCAACTTATGGAGTTACTTTGTTAACTGGGGCTTTTGACTAACCATTTTAAATCTAGTGCACTAGCATTCACTTGATGCACTTTACCTATAAATGAAATAATGCACGTCTTCTTGGTAGTCATTTTATTATGCAATTCAATTTGTGAAAATCTTTGTACATATATGCTGTATCAATACATCTAGTGTTGAATGTTGATCGGCTCAAGTTTGTTACATATCCTTTTAGTTTTATACTGTTGTTGTTTTTAATCCTATTCAATAAAAGGTATTTTTTTACATCCATACTTGTGTGATTTGGTTTGTATGACTCCTGTTAGGTCGATTATCCGCTTAAACAACCACAGTATTATCACAAAGTAAACCTAAAGAGTGCAGAAACATGACTTACCAGGCTGACTACGAGCTAATCCTACACTCCACGTACGCGAACACTCCACGAAGCTAGTCACTGGAATCCTCACCGTCCGACAGCTGTCCCTCCTCAGCGGACTCCTCACATGCCAGAAGACCGCCTCCAGATCTGGAGGGCAGCGGCTCCTCACTGGCAGGACCTGCAAACTCAGCCCTCGAAGAAAAAGGTGCAGAGTTTCTTTTGCCGGCCGGCGACTGGCATGTACTAAGTTCCTGAGGGCCTGCTGATGCACGGGCCCTCTCCACGTCACGTGCACCACTTGCCATACACAGCGGCGCAACAGAAAATGGCAGGGCAGCTTGTGTCCTGACACGGCGTCCATGGCCCCAGCCTTGCTCTGAGCCACATTCATAACCGCCCGCGGTAGTGAGCCGCCGTCTAAACGACGTGGCATCCTGGTAGGGGGAGACCCAGCAGCCAGACACCTTCCTGGAGAGACACGCCAATGCCGCGGATTCCTCCCTGAGCGCCTAGCAGAGGGAACCGTACTCTCCCCTCCCCTGACCTCGGAGGCTCCCTGGCGGGGCTCCGTCTCTGGTGCACGATCCTGTGGGTCACTTTAGGACTAAGCTGTTCAGGAGGCCGAGACCTCCTAGGGCGTCTGGAAGGTGCTGGTGCCATAGCCACCTCCTCCACCCCCCTTCTCACAAGCTCCAGCTGAGCCTGGAGCCATTGCGGTCCCCGCTGTTCCGCCAAGGCCCATACGTCTCTCGTCAAAGCCTCCATCCTGCTTCTAAACTGCTCAAAATGCTGTACCCTAACTGAGGAACCTTCTTCCTGCTTCAGGATCCCCCTCCTTCAGCCCTTAGATGTTGACCAATCAGGTCACCTCCCACTCTATAAGCCCCCCCCACTCTGAACTTTTCACCTCTAACACTAGCCCGCTATTTATCTTAAACTCCTAACCCCTTCTTTACCTAAAACTTCCCCTCAGGACCAGAGCATCCCTCCAAAGTCATGGGGCCCTAAACTGTGCCCATGTCCAGGCCCTTGCCTTTCTGCTTGTGAATTGCATCTGACTAGCTTTAAAAAAAAAATATATATATATATATATATATATATGCAGTATAAAAACATACCTATTTCTGCATCAAAATGTGAAAACTGCCCCTAAAACGCATTACAAAACACACTATTAGGTGCGGATTTTACCTGCGGATAGATGCGGATTTTCTGCACAATATCCCGATTCGTGCGCATGAAGCCTATGAGCATTTTTTTCTGCCCTTGTTATATGAGCATGGTGTCAATGTTATAGTGCCATTGTAACTGACATCGGGGCATCGTGGTGGCAACTGTTATGTGAGCACTTGGGACATTGTTTTATCTTCAGGTCACTTTTTATGAAGGTATGAACCGCAAGTATTTACGCAGCATAATTTTTTTTCCGCACAGGACTGTATACACCGCCACAAAATTATGATGGAGCAAGTCTCCAGGGACTGTACAAATCTTACTTTGGACTGTACACTGCACTATTTGCCATTATACCACAAAAACTCACCAGGAATTGAAAATAATGTGCTGTAAATCTTTACATATGGTGAGAAAACTGGAGACATGAGCCAATCAAACACTAGGTGGCGCTCATATAATGAGTAGTAACATTTACAAAGCACTGTGAGACAGGATCTAACAAGCTTCCAGGAAACTGTGCATAAATACTTCCCATCTACACAGACTGTAGCTGAGACATGGCAATTGGTCAACAGAGAATAAAATAGTGCATGCGTTATCTTGGCCATCACTGATCTTATCTGTACTAAGGAGTTCCTTCTGCTTATGGCATAAAAGAGGGACTCTAATAAAAACGGTGTCTTATTTTTTTTTTTGTCATTGCAGTTTGCTAACCAGCTGCCACCACTTCCAATCCCAAACGCCAAGGAGAGGAACTTGGTGATTGAAATTTTAGTGTGTTTGTGGAGGGTCCATGTGGGGAAGAGGGTATTTCCAGCAACGGCTCAACTTTGGTATATTAAGAGGCATTATGAGCAATTACCGTGTTTCTTTTTCCAAACTCCTTCCTTGGAGAAGGATTGATTCAACTAATAAAGGAGAGTAGCTGCTCTGTCTGGTACAGTCGTCGGAATAAATGTGTCATTTTCAGTGCCTGTCATCTCACCCTCCATTCTTTGTCATGCCTGGTTACATTCACAGACCGTATGTGACTTCATCATGTGAATATAGGCATGGAGATATATAGTTATTATTAAATAATGGTCAATGTTTACTACTGATACTAATCATCCACCATACTCTGACTGTGAGACCATAGGGACACTAACAAGTTCACCATAACATACAGGCAGAATAATGCATGTTATTTGAAAAGTGGGCGATAAGCTGCGGTGAGACACATCTATATCTCAGATGGAACAGGTAGACATTCAATCCTGTTGGATCTTTGCCATAAGGGGACTGTCTGAGAGTCCATTTAGACATTGGATTGTCAGTAGATTCCTCCAAAATAATCAGAAACCACCAACAATAATGTAATTTATAATATGAAAATGGCCACGTAGTAGTAAATCAGAAGTTACAGCACTAGACAAAGTTTGGGGTGTACTGTATCAGACTCAGTTGAGGAACTTGTTGACAATAATAGAAGTCCATCTATACATAAAGTAAGGGGTAGGGTTAGGGCCAAGCTCCCTTTTTCATTTGCAAACAGTTGCATTGATAAAAATGTTGGTCCTCTCTCTCCTATACTTCCTCGTGTTCTGTCCTGTATAAGTAATAACAGGATATTTATGTCAATAGAAGGAGTTATTTTCATGGAAAGGTAAGCCTCCTAGGATTAAACGAGCGACTTTGGAGGAAAAATGTGGATTCGATCTTCCTAAATTCCGATTATATTTTATAGTGGCACAGTTAAATTATATCATATAAAATAGAACATTTTTCTTTTTTATTACGTTTATTAACCTTTTAAGGACCAGCCCAAGTTTGGCCTTGAGGACCAGAACAATTTTTTTTAGATTATTTTTTTTTTCTCTCTTTAAAAAAAATAAAAAAATCGATGGCGCTGTATGTGGTTTTGTTTTTTGCAGGACAGGTTTTACTTTTTGAAGGTGCCATCTAATAACTAGCGCAAAGAGGAGCACTTTGATGATTCATATATTGTGCCCAGAATGATTGTTCAGATTGGCCAGGTGCTCATTGACTCTGATTGGCCGGGAGGACATGTTCAGATTGGCCAGACAGTTGTGTATACTGATTAATCGAGCGACTGTGTGACTTGAGCCCTATGGAGAAAATTACGGCGAGTGGCAGAGAAAGACACCGCTAGTGAGAACGCTGGCAGTCAGTCTGGACGAATCTGGGTTTGGTGGATGGCAGGACATTATTACATACCGGAATGCAAACTGCCTGCTGTAAAATTTGGTGAAGGAGGGATAATGCTATGGGGGGGGGGGGGGGCTGTGTTTCAGGGGTTTCAGGGGTTGGCCTAGGCCCTTTATTTTCAGTAAAGTATAATGTTAATTCTACAGCATACCAAGACATTTTAGACAATTGTATATTTCCAACAGCGTGGGGAAGGCCCTTTATTGTTCCAGCATGACTGTGGCCCTGTGCACAAAGCAGGGTCCATAAAGATAGGATGTGATGGGTTTGGTGTGGAAGAGCCCTGAACTCAACCCCATCGAACACCTTTGGGTTGAATTGGAAAGCCTATTGCGAGCCAGACACGCTCATCCAACATAAATTCCTGACCTCACAAATTCCCATAGACATACTCCAAAATCTTGTGGAAAGCCAACCCAGAAGAGTGGAGGCTGTTCTGACCGCATAAGAGGTCCCGACTCCATATTAATGGCAGTAGTTTTAGAATATGATTAAAGGGGTATTCCGGTTACAAGTTACCGCCTATACATAGGGTAAGGGATAACTTGCTCAGTGGGTGTCCAAGAGCCGGGACCTCCACCATTTACGAGAACGGGGGTCCCGTAACCCTTGTTTGGACGGAACGGCAGGTCACGCATGCGCACTGCCACACCATTTATCCTCTATGGGAGCACTGGAGGTAGCCGAGTACAGCATTTGGCTATTTTCGGCACTGCCATAGAGCTTGAGGCAGTGCACATGCTCGACCTGCCACTCTGTTCATACGAGGGGTACAGGTTCTCTGTATCCTAAACGGTGGGGGTCCCAGCTGTCGACACCCACCAATAAGCAAGTTACCCCCTACCCTACGTATAGGGGGTAACTTGTTGTAACTGGATTACCCCTTTTAATATTGGTCTGATGGTCAGGTGCCCACATACTTTTGGTAATATAATGTATATACAACTGAGGGATGCGGTTAGATGCATTAAGTTGACAATGTAAGATTTTACTTTATTTAAATAAATGAGTAGCAGGATAATGTGTTATATTGCATAAATACTGTATATAGGGAATTAGTTATAAATCCAACGGAGAAAACTGGGGGTTATAGTAAGTGGGAGAATTTGATGGGTCTGATGTCGTATGAGCAGTGGAGTTCAACATTAATATCTTCCCAATTAGCCTTTTAGGCATCATGCATGCGACCGTAGTTTTGCGGCTGTATACTTTCCGCAGTTACGGATAGTATAAAACACATGCTAACATATGGGCCAATGCACGCGACAGTGGTTTCCACGGGCCGTGCATTGCCCGGACCGCAAAAAAATAGGACACTTCATTATATGGTCCACAGTTGTGGTCCAGGCTCATTGAAATGAATGCACATCTTGCACGGTCCGTGATTGCAGGCGGCCTGCGGATGACACTCTGCAGCCCGTCCGTGGCGTAATCACGGACCGTAGACACCTTATAGAGACCTTATAGTTCACAGAGGGTGGTTCAATTCTTTACAAATAATCAGCTTAATTTTACACTGAAACGACTAAATAAAATATTTCCATCTAAGAAATGTATATGCGTTAAGGTGAGAACGTTGGGATTAGTGTTCGGAAATATTGTGTGATGATGTAATGTTTGGTGATTTATGTCTCAATAACTTAGAGGTATTGAAATTTTTCTTTTTATTTGACCATGGATTGCAGCCATATTGTTTTTTACCTCTGAATTAGCTTCCCAGCAGCTGATGGTAAGCTGTCACTTTGTCATTGGTGAGAAAATCAGTTAGGGTATGTACACTCACAAACGCAAAAACATCTGAAAATACAGAGCTGTTTTCAAGGGAAAACAGGTCCTGATTTTCAGAAGTTTTTTAAGCCACTCGCGTTTTTCGCTGCGTTTTTACGGCCGTTTTTTGGAGCGGTTTTCTATAGAGTCTATGAAAAACGGCTCCAGAAACTTCCCAAGAAGTGATCTCCACTTCTTTTTCGCGGCTGTTTTTTTACGCGGCCATTTTTCAAAACGGCCGCTTAAAAAAACGGCCCGTCGGAACAGAACGTTTCCGATTTTTCAGGCGTTTATGGCCCAAAGAACGGCCAAAAATAAGCTGTGTGAACATACTCTTACTGAGAAACTAGCTAAAAAGTCACAACAAATATGGCTGCAAAAATGGCTGCAGCAGCCAAGACAAAAATATAATTGTATATCAATAAACCCGATTAGCAAACGTCGTTTATTACTCTAAGGCCTCATTCAGACATGCGTCTTGTACCCGTGCTTAAGAGTGTATTCCAGATGTAACAATCGGATCCCTTGTGGTTTTACTGAACTGATTTACTAAAATATGAACATTTTTACATCTTGGGTGGAAGTCCTCTGTAAAAAGACTTATGTTATGCATTCTATGAAGGTAATCGCTGGAGAGGTCATAGAGAGCTTAAGGGAATGTGTTGCCAGCAAAACATGTTTTGTTTTTTTTAGTTAAACAATTAGTGTGTGGGTGATTAAACATTGTTCTAATTTTTTTTATTTTTTTTTTAATCCAATTTATAATATTTCCCAGCACTGGTCACTAGATGGAGCAATTCCCCAAATTGCAGCATTGCATTTGGTAAAGCAACCACATTGCTTTATGCTGCAAAATTGGGAAAAAATCCCTCCCTCCTTTATCCTGGCTAGTACCGGGAGAAACGAGGGTATTGAACGGTCTAACCTCCTACACTGTGTGTCGCCATTTTTTGAGCTAACACACAGTGTAGAAGGTTTACATACACTAGTAAACACACAGTATAACACTTACATACACAGAAATCACTTACCTGCTCCAGTCGCCGCCGCTCCCTCCGGTCCATCCGCTGCCGCTGCTCCATGTGCACAAGTCCGGAAGCCGCGACCGGAAGTAGTAATCTTACTGTCCGGCCGCGACTTCCGGTCCACAGGAAAATGGCACCGGACGGCGCGCATTTCAAATTGGACTGTGTGGGAGCGGCGCATGCGCCGTTCCCACACACACGGCGTACACCATAGTGGATGGAACGGGCCCCGTTCGCATTCCCTATGGGACTGGAGCTGCCGTATTCCATGTCTGTATGTGTCGTTAATCGACACACACAGAAATGGAAAAAAAAATGGCAACCCCCATAGGGAAGAAAAAGTGTAAAAATAGAAAAAAGTAACACACAAATAAATATAAACGTTTTTAATAAAACCCTAACATAAAACTGATATAAAAAAAATTATTTGGTGACACTGTTCCTTTAAGCATGCTTGTAAATGGAAGAAAGCTTGAAAAAAAAATGTAGATTAGATCCCTTTGAGGAAACCTTACTAAAGAGAGCCGTAAACTGCGCAAATTTGAAAATTACAGCATGGCTCTAATCGCAAGTGAACCGTTTTTATCAAATTATTTTATAAATTTTCTAAGTTTTGTTCATATTTCATATGTATTGTCATTATATGGAGAATTACTACTAATTGAAAGAATAATTAAACCCTTGTGATATTTTCTTACATGAGATGTTCTAGTCCAGGGGTCTCAAGCACGCGGCCCGTGGGCTGCATGCGGCCCCTGGGGCTGTCATCTGCGGCCCGCGGAACACAGAGCCGCTAGTATCGGCTCTGCTCCGAGACTCTGGAATTCCCTGACATCGCTGTCCACATATGAACAGCGATGTCTGGGGCTTCCCCAGAGCCGGAGTCCCGGGCAGAGCGCTAGTATCCGCTCTGCTCCGGGACGCTGCGGAATTCCCTGACATAGCTGCCCATATATGGACAGTGTTAGGGTCTTCCCCAGAGCGGAGTCCCGGGCAGAGAGTTAGTATCGGCTCTGCTCCGGGACACTGCGGAATTCCCTGACATAGCTGCCCATATATGAACAGTGTGTCAGGGTCTTCCCCAGAGCAGAGTCCCGGGCAGAGCACTAGTATAGGCTCTGCTCCGGGACTCTGTGGAATTCCCTGACATCGATGCCCATATATGGACAGTGTGTTAGGGTCTTCCCCAGAGCGGAGTCCCGGGCAGAGCGCTAGTATCGGCTCTGCTCCGGGACTCTGGGGAAGAGTCTGACATCGCTGTCCATACATCGACAATGATGTCAGGGGCTTCCCCAGAGAAGGAGTCCCAGTGATGTCAGGAGCACAGCTGGAGTCCCAGGAAGAGCCTACTAGCGCTCTGCCCGGGACTCCAGCTCTGGGGTTGCCCCTGACATCTCTGTCCATATATGGACAGTGATGTCAGGAGCAGAGCTGGAATCCCAGGCAGAGTGCCAGAAGCGGCTCTGCTCCGGGACTCCAGCTCTGTGCAAGCCCCTGACGGCACTGCGGCAGCATCTGCGGAGGGTGCTGCGGCAGCATCAACGTGTTAGAGGGTGCATGGGGGGCCACAGTGGCTAATTTATCAAGTCTGGTTTGCAACTAAATAGTCCACACCAGGAGAAATTGCAGGCCCCCTTTATACAGGTACAATAATGTAGCAGACACAGTTGATTCAATGCTCACACTTTACTGGAGATAAAGTCTCTTGGAGAGGCAGAATTCTTGAACGTTACAAATGCAATAACACAGTCTCTTAATAAATGCAACTATATCCATTGGCTGACAACCTGGTCATTACCAGCCCTTGACGGCTTGTGCCCCGCATGGCAATCCAGCATTTATATCAATTCAGCGGCTCCCGCCCCGCTTGGCAATCCAGCACTGAGGCCTATTCAGCGGCTCCCGCCCCACTTGGCAATCCAGCACTTATGCCAAGCGGGGCGGGAGCCGCTGAATAGGCCTATCTAGCACTTAGGCCTATTCAGCGGCTCCCGCCCCGCTTGGCATATCTAGCACTTAGGCCTATTCAGCGGCTCCCGCCCCGCTTGGCAATCCGGCTGATTACAGCCCTTGACGGCTCCTGGCCCGTCTGGCATACAGTTCGAGCAGTACTCCGTGGCTTATGCCCTGCTTAGCAATCTGGGTATTCACAGTCCTTGGTGGCTCCCGGCCCACCTGGCATATCTAGACACTGCACACACACCCTTATCTGTGATCCGGATGGCCATCTATTGTGGTCACTTACTTTACTCGTGTCCTCAGACCAGTCTTTGGCTATCAAAGGGGAGGACAAGTCTTTACTGCTCACTGCTCCATGTGTTCCATAAACTGGCTTGAATCCCCATGTTATTACACGGACCTAGTTGTACAGCACCGCTCAGTACTCAGGGTTTTCAGGTCCCTCACTCGAGCCCTTGCCACGTGTGTATATTGCAGCTCACCCGCTTACTCCAAGGTGTCAGTGTTTGGGCCTCATCGCTCACACACTCTGAGCAGCCCCTCTCAGTCTTTCTCCACTCACACTGCACTGCACGTCACTTCCTCCTTCCTGCTTTCTATCTCTTCCTGCCAGGATGGAGCCATCTAGTGGCCAAAGTAAATTATTACAGCTGATACACACTTAATACATACACGGCAAAACAAATAGACAATGGAACAGACTTAATAAAAAGCATAAACTCAGTTCTTTTACGTAAGGGGAAGTACAGTGTTCGACCCCCTTACAAACGAAGGGCTCTGCGGCAGCATCAACGGAGGGCACTGCGGCAGCATCTACGGAGGGCACTGCGGCAGCATCTACGGAGGGCACTGCGGCAGCATCTACGGAGGGCATTGCGGCAGCATCTACAGAGGACTCTGCGGCAGCATCTGCATTTAGCGACACTTAAACTGGAAAGCTGGATTGTTGAAATAAGCACGTGGAGAAATATCTCAAATTTTAAACCTAGCGGTATTATTATAGTAATGTAGTGTTATTATTCTAGTAATATAGTGTTATAGTAGTTCAAATAACGAATTGATTAACAATAATTTTGTATTGTATCAAATTTGAAAGTAATGCGCCCGTCAAATTCCCATTTTTTTCTATATGCGGCCCACTTACCCGGCCGAGTTTGAGACCCCTGTTCTAGTCGTATTCCGGAGATTAGCTTATCGTATTTGTATTGATCGTCTCTACATGTTCCATAGTATGCTAGTGCCTAGAGGTGTCCTTGCTAAAAGAGCACATTGCTCTGAGGGTATGTTCACACGCAAACGCAAAATATGTCTGAAATTACGGAGCTGTTTTCAGGCGAAAACCGCTCCTGAATTTCAGACGTTTTTGCAAGTACTCGCGTTTTTTGCGGCGTCCATTACGGACGTAATTGGAGCTGTTTTTCAATGGAGTCAATGAAAAACGGCTCCAAAAACATCCCAAGAAGTGTCCTGCACTTCTTTGACGCGGGTGTATTTTTACGCGCGGTCTTTTGACAGCGACGCGTAAAATTACACCTCGTCTGAACAGAACATCGTAAAACCCATTGCAAGCAATGGGCAGATGTCTGCAGGCGTAATGGAGCCGTCTTTTCAGGCGTAATTCGAGCCGTAAAATGCCTGAATTACGTCTGAAAACAGTGCGTGTGAACATACCCTGAGACAGAAGTTGGCAGGGGTGTTGTCACAGACTGGTCCTGGGCACGGTATGAAATGGTCACTGACTGACTGAAGCAATCTCAGAGTGCTCAATTCTATTTACAGGTCACAAGAATGACAGAAGGAGCTCTCTCTGCTGTCTACATAATTCCCTTCAATGAAGAGAGCCATGCACATGCAGGGCCACACATTCACTTTGTACTGAAATCAGGCTGGGGATGGTTTTTATAATTCCTTATCCACAGGATAGGTCATCCATATGTGAACGTGGTGGGACAGACACCCGGACCTCACAATGATCAGCTGTCTCGACTGCTTCAGGGGGCCGGATGCTTTGCAGGGTCAGTGCCCGAAGCAGATAGGCTGCTATACAGTGGTCATAAACATCTGCTTCCAACCACTGTATATGATATGAAATGTATAGAATTTTTTTGTTTAATATCCTGTGAACTGTTTAATGAAATGACTTTCTCCTAGTCCGTACGTTTACTGAGCTGCAAGCTTTTCTGTAAAAAGATGTGCAATAAAATACATTTGATTTTATATATATATATATATATATATATATATATATATATATATATATATATATAATTAGTGGTCAGGGGCGTAGCTAGAGGCTCATGGGCCCCGATGCAAAAATTCTTACTGGGCCCCCCCCCCCCACAAACTTCTCATGGCCGACGGTCCGCTTTCAGCTGCATCGCTGGGTCTCCTAAGTGACCCAACAATGCAGCTCTAGCAGCCGGGGGCGTCACTAAGGCTGGGTTCTCACACCCTATTTACGGACGTAATTCGGGCGTTTTAGCATTGAATTACGTCCGAAAATGCGGCTCGAAAGCATTGGCAAACATCTGCCCATTCATTAGAATGGGTCTTACAATGTTCTGTGCCGACGGTCATTTTTTTTTACGTGCCGCTGTCAAAAGGCGGCGCGTAAAAAAGACGCCCGCGTCAAAGAAGTGCCGGTCACTTCTTCAGACGTAAATGGAGCCGTTTTCCATGGACTCCATAGAAAAACAGCTCCAATTACGTTCATAATGGACGCAGCGAAAGACGCCTGCACATGCCATTACGGCTGAAATTGCGGTGCTGTTTTCTCCTGAAAACAGCACAGTAATTTCAGCCGTAACAGACGCTGCCGTGTGAACATACCCTCAGGGCTTAAAATGTCAGGGGAAAAAGCCCCAATACATACGTGTCCGCCCAAAAAAAAAGTGTGTATATGAGACAGCATAGCATATCTATAGCACTACGACCCTATAAACTATGGATAGGATTAGATACAGTGGCTGAGCAGACAGTATCACACATGATAGGATTAGATACAGTGGCTCAGAAGGCAGTATCACACATGATAGGATTAGATACACAGCTCAGCAGACAGTATCACACATGATAGGATTAGATACAGTGGCTCAGCAGACAGTACCACACATGATAGGATTAGATACAGTGGCTCAGCAGACAGTACCACACATGATAGGATTAGATACAGTGGCTCAGCAGACAGTATCACACATGATAGGATTAGATACAGTGGCTCAGCAGACAGTATCACACATGATCGGATTAGATATAGGGCCCAGCAGACAGTATCATACATGATTGGATTAGATACACAGCTCAGCAGACTGTATCACACATGATAGGATTAGATACAGGGCCCAGCTCGTTGACATTGCGGCTCCAGCGCTGGACCCAGGATAGGTAAGAATAATAATTTTGCTTCTTTATGTGTTACTGATTATTTTTGTGTTTGTGTTTTTTTTACGGGATCGGTTGTTGGACTTCGGATACGAGGACTTCAATGACGGCGTTTTTTTTATTCTCAATAAAATGGTTAATGAGGGTTGTTTTTTTATTTCAATAAAATATTTTTTCTATGCGCTTGTATCTTTTTAAACTTTATTATCACCGCCTTAGTAATGGCCGCTGGCTGATTGACAACCTCCATTACTAAGGCGGGGCTTAATGTTAGCCGGTGCAGAGGCTACACTAACCCCCATTATTACCCCGATACCAACCGCCACCAGGGGTACTGGGAAGAGCCGGGTACAAACCAGTACCCGACCATCTGTAGTGACGGGCAGGCACCGGGGTGGCCGCAGGCTGGTAGTATTAGGCTGGGGAAGGCCAAAAACAGTGGCCCTTCCCACCCTTGTAATGCTGCCTGCTGCTGCTGTGTTGTATCTGGCTGGTTATGAAAATTGGGGGGGACCCGAAATCGTTCTTTCCAATTATTATTTTTTTTTGTTTTTTTTAAATGACGTGGGGTCCCCCCCCATTTTTCATAACCAGCCAGATACAATAAAGCAGCAGCAGGCAGCATTACCAGGATGGGAAGGGCCACTGTTTTTGGCCTTTCCCCTCCTGATAATACCAGCCTGCGGCCACCCCAGTGGCCGACCATCACTACAGATGGTCAGGTACTGGATCGTACCCGGCTCTTCCCAGCACCCCTGGTGGCGGTGGGTACCGGGGTAATAAAGGGGGTTAGTGTTAGCCTCTGTACCTGCTAACACTAAGCCCCGCCTTAGCAATGGATGCTGTCAATCAGCCGGCGGCCATTACTAAGGCGGTAGTAATATAGTTTAAAAAAAAAACACAAAGACATAGAAAAAATATTTTATTGAAATAAAAAAAAAACCCCACACAGCCCTCATTAACCATTTTATTAATAAAAAAAAAGCCGTCATCGAAGTAGTCCTGGAATCCGCCGTAGTCCAACGACCGAACCTGTAAGAAAACACACAAAATATGATTAGTAACACATGTGTTAGGGTATGTGCACACACACTAATTACGTCCGTAATTGACGGACGTATTTCGGCCGCAAGTACCGGACCGAACACAGTGCAGGGAGCCGGGCTCCTAGCGTCGTACTTATGTACGACGCTAGGAGTCCCTGCCTCGCTGCCGGACAACTGTCCCGTACTGAAAACATGTTTACAGTATGTGACAGTTGTCCTGCAGCGAGGCAGGGACTCCTAGCATCGTACATAACTATAATGCTAGGAGTCCGGCTCCCTGCACTGTGTTCGGTCCTTTACTTGCGGCCGAAATACGTCCGTCAATTACGGACGTAATTAGTGTCTGTGCACATACCCTAAGGCTTAGATACAGGGCCCATGTGTGATACAGTCTGTGGGACCCTGTATCTAAGCCTACCACAAGGTAGGCTTAGATACAGGGTCCAGCAGACAGTAATCTTATACAGTATAAGATTACTGTGTGCTGGGGCCCTGTATCTAAACCTACAGTGTGGTAGGCTTAGATACAGGGCCCAGCAGACAGGATCACGCATGGGCCATGTATCTAAGCCTACCATGTGATTGGCTTAGATACAGGGCCCAGCAGACAGGATCACACAATCTGTGATTCTGTCTCATGGGCCCCCTAAGCCTGCTACATCGTAGGCTTAGGGGTTGTGCAGTCCCTAAACATTGATGGCCTATCCTCAGGATAGGCCATCAATAGCTGATGTGTCGCCCGGGACCCGCAAATCAGCTGTTTTGAAGGGGCCGCAGCACTCGTACGAGAGCTGCTTCCCCTTCATTTCACTACTCGCTCACACTGTGAATCGCCGACACCGATTCACAGTGTGACCGGAATGAAGTGACAGGAATGAAGGGGAGCAGCTCTCGTACGAGTGCTGCGGCCCCTTCAAAACAGCTGATTGGCGGGTCCCGGGAGTCAGACCCCGCCAGTCAGGGCTAAGCTTACCTTCCTCTTCGGCCGCGGCGGTAGTTCTGTAGTCTCGATGCTGTGTGCGGCGCATAGCGCTGTGACGTCATGCGCTGCGCACAGCGCTTGACGTCAGGACCTCCGCTGCGATCCGGAACCAGGAAGGTAAGTAAAGTATGTTACTATAGTAACAGGGGCCCGCGGCCCGAGTTACTATAGTAACTTTTTATTGATGTGGTGCGGGGGGCCGTGGGCCCCTCTGGCTTCTGGGCCCGGTCGCAATTGCGACCGCTGCGACCCCTATAGCTACGCCAGTGTTAGTGGTGGATCGTTCATTAACTCAACTTTTTGTATGTAGGAAAATAATGTTTTCGAGTCTATCCCAAGTAATATAATAAAATGTGGGGGTTTCTCCATATTTATTGATGAAGCGCCTTGTACTTATAAGTGTATTGACCTCTAATTTAAATGTATACACTTGTTTTAGGTCAGTGATGAACAATGTAAAAATAGAAAAAAAACAGGATTTTTTTTTTTTTTTTGCTTCTCCCCTCAAAAATTTGATAAATGTTTTGTGTAGAAACTACAAATTGTCCTGCAAAAAGCAAGACCCTATATTGCTGTGTTGATGCAAAAATAAAACAGTTATTAGCTCCAGGATTCTATGTTGAAAAATCAAACAATTTTGCATCGTCCTAAAGTTAAAAATGGCTTGGACCGGAAGTTGTTAAGGAACTGAAAAACCTTTGAAATATCACGGAAGATGGCTTTTCTAGGCTTTGTAATTTGCAGTAGATAAATCTAGCTAGGGTACTGCCGCCTCTTTCTACTTTTCAAGGGACTATAAAATGTATTTATGAAGTAATGCTTTTCTCAGAATCCTATATCCTGGACTATGCTGCAGATCAATCTGATTGATGGTTGAATCATAGCATGTAAACCTAGCCTTACACTTTATGATAGTCAGTCCCTTGCTTTAAGTTAAAAATCCTTTTTCCCTTATTTTAATTTCCTACCGGACGAAACATTCTATTATCAGAGTTATCTGATCACATGAGCACCCTTGTTAATAAATAGCATCATGATAGCCTCCAGTTATGAACAGGTAAAGTTACTAGAGATTATATCTCTGTGGGATGGTTACAGCCTTTGTAAATGGCTAATATATCATTTACCGTATTTCTATTTTATGTAGAATTGCTGCACCTCTTGCTTTTCCAGTAAATGTTGAATGTTCTGTGATGTTATGTTGGCCAATGGCGTTGTAATGGTGCAGACAAAGCTACTGGTGGACCCAATATATTAGTTTATTCCATTGCGTTCAATAACTGTTTTATAGGACCATCTTATTTTGTTTACTCGGGCTCTCCGTGGAAATAATGTTAGAATCACAAGATGGCAATTTCATTAATACTCATGGGACAGGTATGTTAAAATGATTGTGGCTTATTCAAAAAATGTTCAGCATACTGCAACCCACTGAATTGTTGTTTCATGGCCCTATAGTTCATTCCATCAACACTAATGTTACATCATTTTGTGCAGGTAATACTCTCTGACCGTATTGCCATAGTCAAATCTAACATGTAGATTCGGATGAACGACACTGGCAAAAAAATTAAAAATAAAATTTGTGTACATAAAAGTGTGTTCTTAAAGAAGCAATCCAACTTTTTGTTTTCTGCATTGGTCCTCTTCTTCTGGTTATACCCACACCCCTTACATTGTTAGCAACTTAGCCCCCTCCTCCTCATTTTACCTACCTGGTTCTGTCTGGTGATGTCTCCTGAATCTCAAGTTGGGACTGAAGATGTCACCATGCATAAACTGCACAGGGATATCCTCTGCTCCCCAAGGTGCTGAGTAGACAAGGGAGTCATTGAAGCATAGCAATTGGTGCATTTTCTGGACAGTGGAATGCCCATACGCACCATGTACCCTATCATCAAACACAATGACCCTGACATCTTTCTGTGTGCTGATGCAGGGCATTGCTACTATGATGACAGTAATGTTGATTCGCATCTATGTATGACAAAAATATCCATGGAATATTGGCAACTATGCATGTATTATTGAGAAAACCCCTGTCTAAGGGCTCATGCACACGACCGTGATTTTCAAGTCGGCCGGCTGCGGACTGTCAGCCGCGAGCCGCCCGCAAATCGCGGGACATGCACATGGCCGCGGCCATTATTTTCAATGAGCCCGGACCGCAGAATACGGCCGTAATAAGACAGGTCCATTCTTTCTGCGGTGCGGGCTCCTGGGCCATGCATGGACCGTAAAAACTACGGTCGTATGCATGGCCCCATAGAAATGAATGGGGCCGCAATTCTCTCGTGGATTTTCGGGGGAATTGCGGCCGCAAAAACACGTTCGTGTGCATGGGGCCTTATACCTACTTCTGTTCTGTGGACTAATAAGATCTGGATGTTTCATTTGCAATAAAACTTTAAAAACATATACACGAAGAGTTTAGCAGAAACCTGAAGGTACAAATCATCCTTGTAGAAAGCTTCAGGACTTCCTAGTAAATCGATTCAGGAGCTCATGTTTTTCAAAGTAAACTATAGATGAATAGAACAAAGTCTAGAATTACATAATTGTGGTAAGCAAATTCTCATAAATTATTACTAACGGTGCAACAAAGCGTCCTGAAAATTCCTAGGCTATGTCTCAAAAACTGGAGATATAGTCAAATGGCAAACTACAAGAACCAAGGGTAAGTTAAAGAAAGAATAGCAGGTTTACACTGTTTACATGACCAACTTCACCTACACCTGACTGAGGCCAGACATGGTGGGGATTTCATGTTGACAGGGCTGCCATCATTTTTTGGCCTCATACAGCCAAGGAGTCTTGACCCCGTGCCCACTGCCACTGCTGCCTTATGCCTGGATGAAGTCTCCACCTCTTTCTCACGCTCAGAAGCCACATCACGTAGGAAGACCCCAGACCCCTAAATTAATTCAGACCTCAAACATGAACCCATAAAAAATTCAGACCCATATGTGATTATTGCTTCCGGGTCACTCCTGATGTAGGGACCTAGCTTACGCTTGTAAACAGACCCCAGCGGTAATTTTTTTAATCTTTGTGGACAGGCACTGTACTGCCTTAATGGTGGCCCTGCGTGTTGTGCTCATTAATTAACAGGACGTTTTATAAAACACTGTAATTTGCTCTGTATGCTGATGCTGTCATAGAATATTATGTCTCCCTAAAGTATTATTACTTCTCTCTGACCGCTTGTTCAGTGTGTCATTTGCTGGTTCTACTTCTCCTCTTCCCCTTGCTATCGGGGTTCCTCAGGGATCAGTCCTAGGTCCTCTTCTGTTTTCTCTCTACACAGTCCTATTAGACAAACTATCAGCAGATTTGGCTTCCAGTACCATCTACGCTGATGACACCCAATTATATACCTCTTCCGAGACCCAATTATATACCTCTTCCCATGACATCACCCCTACTCTAATACAAAACACCAGTGATTGTCTGTCCGCTTGTCTCTAACATCATGTCCTCTCTCTATCTGAAACAAATCTTTCTAAAACTGAGCTCCATCTGTTCCTACCATCTACTAACCTGATATCTCCATCTCAGTGTGCGGTACTACTATAACTCCTAGGCAGCATGCCCGCTCTCTTGGGGTTATTATTTTACTCAGATCTTTCCTTTATCTCACACATTCAATCACTTTCACGCTCCTGTCACTTTCACCTCAAAAACATCTCAAGAATCCGCTCTTTTCTTACTGTGGAAACAGACAAAACTCTCATTGTCGCTCTGAGTCACTCTCGTCGTGACTACCGTAACTCATTACTAATCGGTATTCCACTCACTAAACTCTCCCCTCTCCAATCTATCCTTAACCCCTTCCCGCACCTTGGCGTACATGCACGTCCGGGTGAGCAGTAACTTCGTGCACCTGGGCGTGCAGATACGTCCGCGTTTTAACAGTTAACCGCCGCGCAGTGCTACACCGCAGCGGTGGTTAACTGTGCAGGGTGTCTGCCCTGCTCTCCCCGCTGAAATCAGCAACTAACTCCTTCGATGTGGCGGTCGATTGCGATCGCTGCATTGAACAGGTTTAGAGCCGATCGGCAGCCCCCCACATGCATTTGCAGGGGCTGGCGATCCTTGTCACAGCAACCAGAGGCCAGACAATGGCCTCCAGGCTGCCATGTATGGAAGCCTATGAGGACCAGCCGGAGGCTGGTTCTCATAGGCTTCCTGTCAGAGTGACTGTCACGTCACAATGACAGTTAGAACACATTACAATACGTAGGTAGTGTAATGTGTTCTAGCAGCGATCAGAGCTGCAAGTCTAAATGTACCCTAGTGGGACAAGTAAAAAAAAGATAATAAAAATGTTTTAAAAAAAGTGTAAAAATAAAAGTTATAAATTACATAAACCAAAAATGCTTTTTTTCCTATAATAAGTCTTTTATTATAGGAAAAAAATGAACACGTTTAAAAAAAAACTACACCTATTTGGTATCACCACGTTCGTAACGACCCAAACTATAATATTATTTTTCCCGCACGGTGAACGCCGCAAAAAAAATGAGTAAGAAAACAACGCTAGAATCACTATTTTTTTTTGGTCACCACTCCTCCCAAAATATACAATAAAAAGTGATCAAAAAGGCGCATGTACCCCAAAATTGTACCAATAAAAACTACAACCCGTCACGGTAAAAACAGGCCCTTACACAGCTTTTTTGACTGAAAAATAAAAAAGTTACGGCTCTCAGAATATGGTGACACAAAAAATAAATGAATAAAAACTGATCAAAAAAAATCGCACGTACCCCAAAATCGTACCAATGAAAACGACAGATTGTTCCGCAACAAATAAGCCCACACACAGCTCCGGTGAAGAAAAAATAAAAAAGTTCTGGCTCTCAGAATATGGCGACGCATAACGTGCAGTGTTCCAAAAGCGGATAAGTTTGGGCACCAATTATCAGTGCGACACTGGCCACACATCTGCAGATTATTATTTATTTACCCCATTATTATACCCTCTTATTATACCCTGATGTACTCCGCACAGCCTACATATGCCCCCACGTCATAAACTGAAATACCAGCAAAATGCCAAACAGCACTACTACCAAGCAAAATCTGTGCTCCAAATGCCACTCCCTCCCTTCTGAGCCTTACAGCGTGCCCAAACAGCAGTTTACACCCACATATCTGGCTTCGCCATACACGGGAGAACCCAGTTATTTTATGAGGTATTTTTATTCAGTGGCACAACATATTGTGCACTAAAATGGCATATCAGTGGAAAATTTAAATTTTCACTGCACCATCCGCTGCGCATTAACCCCTTCGCGCAACACGACATAGCATGTCATAGCATGTCGTAGTGTGGGGGGTGATGTATGGAGCGGGCTCACGTGCTGAGCCCGCGCCATACGCTGCGGGTGTCAGATGTGTATTAGCGCTGACACCCAGGACTAACGGGCAGGAACAGCAGTTGCGCTTTTACAGGAGTCTGTAAAAATGACAATATACTGCAATACATTAGTATTGCAGTGTATTGTACCAGCCATCTACTGATTGCTGGTTCAAGTCCCCTAGGGGGACTAATAAAATGTGTAAAAGCAAATGAAATAGTTATTATTAGTGAAAATATTTAAATAAATATTTAAAGTCCCGAAAAAACTCTCTTCACATTTTTTTCTCTAAAGTAACGTAAAAAAAATACACAAAATTGGTATTGCTGCGTCTGTAAAAGTCAGAACTATTACAATATACCATTATTTAACTCGCACAGTGAAAGCCGTGAAAAATAGAGCATGTAAAACGGCAAAATCGCAATTTTTTTTTGGTCACCTTGGCTCTACCAAAAAATGTAATAAAAAGTGCTCAAAAAGTTGTATGTACAAAAAAAATGGTACAAATAAAAAATTACAGCTCGTCCCGCAAAAAATAAACCTTCACACCGGAAAAATAAAAAAGTTATGGCACTTGGAATGCGGGGAGGGAAAAAAGAAAAAGCAAAAAATGGTTCAGTCCGGAAAGGGTTAATTACTTTCTAATGAAAAAAACATTTATGACCACATGTTGGGTATAGCCGTACCCGGGAGAAATTGCTTTACAAATGTTGGGTGGCTTTTTCCTCCTTTATGAAATTTTAAAAATTCAACATTTTAGTGGAAATAATGTTGATATTCATTTTCACGGCCTAATTCTAATAAATTCTTCAAAATACCTGTGGCGTCTAAATGCTCACTATACCCCTAGATAGATTCCTTAAGTGGTGTAGTTTCCCAAATGGGGTCACTTTTGGGGGGTTTCCACTATTTTGGCCTCTTAGGGGCTTTGCAAATGCGACATGGCACCTGAAAACCATTTCAGCTAAATTTGAGCTCCAAAAGCCAGATAGCGCTCCTTTCCTTCTATGCCCCGCTGTGGGTCCAAACAGCCGTTTATTACCACATATGGGGTATTGCTATAATCGGGAGAAATAGATTTACATATGTTGGGGTGTTTTTTTCTCCTTTATTCCTTGTAAAAATTTAAAATTTCTACGTTTTTTCAGTCTATTAGCACACTAGCGCCACATGTGGGTTATTTCTAAAAACTGCAGAATCTGGGCAATAAATGTGGAGTTGCATTTCTCGGGTAAAACCTTCTGTGGTACAGATTTTTTTTTATTACAAATGAATTTTGGCAAAAAAAAATTGCATTTGTAAATTTGACCTACCTTGCTTTAATTCCTGTGAAACACCTAAAGGGTTAAAACACTTTATGAATGCTGTTTTGAATACTTTGAGGTGTGTAGTTTTCAAAATGGGGTGATTTATGGGGAATTTCTGATATATAAGGCCCTCAAAGCCACTTCAGAACTGAACTGGTCCCTGAAAACAGCCTTTTGAAATTTTCTTGAAAATATGAGAAATTGCTGCTAAAGTTCCCTACTTTTTCTTAGAATTCTCCCATTAGCCCTAGTTCACATCACGTTTTTGCCTTCAGACAAAGGTATACAGTGATGCCAGAAGATAAAATGTTGGAGTCTCCGGCCCGCCACTGTCCGTTGCCTACCTGGTAATGAGAGTGCAGGAAGGCCCAGACTCCGGCCCTTGCAAAGCCCTCCGGACCTGGGAAAGGTTTCCACTATCCGTTGCCCCCTGATAATGATGGATGCTCTGGGGCCCAGACTCCGGCCCTGGGGAACCGCCTGATGTCACCTTCTATTTTTGGATAGTGATGTAAAGAGCTTCACAATGCCAGAGTCCCCTGTTCTTTGGCTGAATGTCACGAGGAATGTCTTTGATTGGATAGACATATCCGCTAAGTATAGTAATCTAGAATTCTTAATGACACTTCGAAATCTGTAGCAGAGCAGAGGAGTTTACGATTTACTCTGAAATAAAAGGTCTATTTTCATATAAGATCATATAGAATCATAGTCCAACAAAGCTAAAAAATGAAAGAAGGAAGTGCAAATTATTGTAGTTCGGGAATAATTTGAGTCACCAAGTTACGTTGGGGCAAGTTGCAATTTCTAAGAGCTTATATTGTGTGCAGAAAGGTCCTTCTTACCAGAGATGTTCTTTTTAATTTCTTTTTTGGGAGTAAGGAGAAAATGGTATAATGAAAATACTGTATAAGAATTCTAAATTTGAATTAATAGCAACCTACATCTTATTTTTTGGCATTTGTATAAATACTCTTCCGTTGCATACCCCGAAAGAAGCCGTTCCTAGGTGAAACTCGAGTCGGTCGATTTAATGGCGGACTCCACTTGGATTTTATATTTGTGTGTATGCAATCTTAAACTGCTAGTTTGTGAGTATAAATTAAAAACCCTTAAAATGTCCATGGCTGTTGTAAACCTTATTGCACTATGTTGGTTTCATCCTTTCATTAAGGCTACATTGTGAAAAAAGTGGCCTCTAAAAACTGATCAACTGTCAGTTTTTCATGGCCATTTTGCAACAGTCTGTCTCCAAACTTCCATCCATTTCCAGTCCGTCTTTCTGTTTTTAATGGCCGTTTGTCATCCGTTTTCCATGTTTTTCATGGCCATTAAAAAAAATGGATCGATTTCATTTGTCAGGGTTTTTTTTGTCCCAACCCCCTGAAAACACTTCAGTGCCCACGTAGATAGGGCCAGAGCCCACACAGTGCCCACTGTAGATACTGCCCACAGTGCCAGTACCCATATGGTATGACAGTGCGCACTGTAGATAGTGCCGCAGTTCCCACATATAAAGGGATATAGTGCCCACATAGAGTGCCACAGTGCCCATGTAGATCGTGCCACACACAGTGCCCATGTAGATCGTGCCAACCTCCATATAGTGCCACACACACCCTAAATAGTGTCACACCCCCTGTAGATAGCATCCCCCCTGTAAATAGCGCCACTGTAGCTCCCTCTAAGAGTGGAATCCCCAGCCAGAGCAATGGCAATGCTCTGGCCGGGGATTCTGCTCCAAGAGGGAACTACAGTGGCGCTATCTACAAGGGGTTGGTGGTGCCAAGCGCGGAATTCCCTGCCAGAGCGTCGGCCACTCAATAGCCGGGGATTCCGCTCCAGGAGTAGCCCCTGACATCACTGTCCATATATAGTTAGCGATGCCAGGGGCTTCTCCAGGAGGAGAATACCCGGCCAGCGCATTGGCAATGCTCTAGATGAGGATTCTGCTCCTAGAGGGAGCTACAGTGGCGCTATCTATGGGGGGGGGGGGGTACTATCTACAGTGGGTGATTTCTACAGGGGGTTGGTGGTGGTTCTATCTACACCGGGGTGGTGTTGCTATCTAAGAGCGGAATCCCCTGCCAGAGCATCGGCAATTCTCTGGCCGGGGATTCCGCTCCAGGAGCAGCCCCTGATGTCCCTGTCCATATATGAACAGTGACGTCAAGGGCTTTCCCAAGACAGGAGTCCACGGCCAGAGATCTTGCGATGCTCTGGTCGAGAACTCCGCTTCTAGAGGGAACCCCTGAAATCACTGTCCATATATGGATAGTGACATCACAGGCTTCTCTGGGCTCAGCGCTTAAAGAGGCTCTGTCACCAGATTTTGCAACTCCTATCTGCTATTGCAGCAGATCGGCGCTGCAATGTAGATTACAGTAACGTTTTTATTTTTTAAAAATGAGCATTTTTGGCCAAGTTATGACCATTTTTGTATTTATGCAAATGAGGCTTGCAAAAGTCCAAGTGGGCGTGTTTAAAGTAAAAGTCCAAGTGGGCGTGTATTATGTGCGTACATCGGGGCGTTTTTACTACTTTTACTAGCTGGGCGTTCTGACGAGAAGTATCATCCACTTCTCTTCAGAACGCCCAGCTTCTGGCAGTGCAGACACAGCCGTGTTCTCGAGAGATCACGCTGTGTCGTCACTCACAGGTCCTGCATCGTGTCGGACGAGCGAGGACACATCGGCACCAGAAGCTACAGTTGATTCTGCAGCAGCATCGGTATTTGCAGGTAAGTCGATGTAGCTACTTACCTGCAAACGCTGATGCTGCTGCAGAATCAACTGTAGCCTCTGGTGCCGATGTGGCCGACACGATGCAGGACCTGGGGCAGGAAGTGAGTGACGACAAAGCGTGATCTCTCGAGAACACGGCTGTGTCTGCACTGCCAGAAGCTGGGCGTTCTGAAAAGAAGTGAATGATACTTCTCGTCAGAACGCCCAGCTAGTAAAAGTAGTAAAAACGCCCCGATGTACGCATATAATACACGCCCACTTGGACTTTTACTTTAAACACGCCCACTTGGACTTTTACTTTAAACACGCCCACTTGGACTTTTGCAAGCCTCATTTGCATAAATACAAAAATGGTCATAACTTGGCCAAAAATGCTCGTTTTTTAAAAATAAAAACGTTACTGTAATCTACATTGCAGCGCCTATCTGCTGCAATAGCAGATAGGGGTTGCAAAATCTGGTGACAGAGCCTCTTTAAAGTAGAGCTGTGTCCAGGAAGTCCTCGGCTTGGATCAGTTTTTACCAAGGGGTCACAAGGATTGATTTCTGAAAAACGGCTCTTAAAAACTGATCCATTGAGTTCTATGGGAACTGTCGGGTCGTGAAAACGGCCAAAAATAGGACCTATTTTTTGATGACTAGTATTCACGGGCCATTAAACGGTCTTGTGAATACATCCATAGAACATCATTGTTCTGAACACGGCCGTTAAACAAACGGCAATCACACGGTGTGAATGTAGTCTAAAACAGCTGAGAGCATAATGGGAAAATCCTAAAACAAAGTGCCTGTCTTAAAGGGAATACACCAGTGTGATGTGAAATCTATTCCAGGGAGGTGGAGGTCGTGGAGAGTTATACTGCCTCGCCGATATAGTATCCCGGTTACTGGTTGAGCGCAACAAGTACTGTAACAATTGGAACTTTTGGGAAGTTGGCACATTTCTCTATTGCTTCTTTTCCCAGTTTATATAATAGTATGTTTGTGGAAACCTTCACTCTATTGTTTTCATTGGCTCTCTGCGTTGGCTATAGGAGTGTCCACTCTATGATGTCTCTTTCCCCTAATAGAGCATATGGATAGAGATGGTTCAATCTACAAAACCTCTTTAACACATGGGCCTAATGTTCAGGTAATACACTTTTATGGCACACAGGAATTTCAATACACAGGTAGTTATTCTGCCCATTAAACAAGCGCCAATAGACAATGCGGTATGCTGATGAGCGCTCCTTTGCTCCATTCAAACAAAGCAATGATTGCAAGTATGGGGAAGAATGATCGTTAATACGATTGTTCGTCCCCCTACATTTGCATCCCGTCGGTAGCACATCTCTGTGTAAGCAGGGGATGTACAGCAGACTAGTGACCATTTTCCTAGCCGCATTAAAGATCCGATCAGCCGGCGACACACATTTTCTCATTCATCGGTTGATTGCTGCCCTGTTTATTCAGGGTAATGATCGGGAACGAGTGTTTACTCGATCATTGGCCCATGTAAAAGGGCCTTTAAGGTTTCTAGGCACAGTGTATTTAACCCCTTAAGCATTGAAAGCTGCTACATCTATATAGAAGATAATGCTGGATAAGCAGTTATTTACTTATCTTATGTCTGGTTACATTTTCATAAGAGAATTCCATTATGGGATTGATTCCCAATATATCCACTTTGCTAATACCTGTATAAATATCTATTATCCAGTTCGAGAGCAAATATTAGGATAAATAACTGAACTGCGTGATATATAATATGCAGGATTAAGTATTTTTCTCCTGCATCTGATGAAAGTAATTAAAGATGACAGGCAAAAAGATCCTCAGGAACACGAGGTTATGCGGATCGTCTGACGCTGACTGCTGGCAGCTCTTTTCAGATTGTGTAATGTTTCTTAGCTGTTTCTCCATCTTATCTGAGATCAGAGAGTGAATCTCCCCAAGGCAACATTGACTTGATATGAAGAGATCACAGAGCTCCTCTTTCTGAAGAGATTTGGGTGTTTCTCTAGGCCTGTGCTTTATCTAGGTGTCATTTAGCTGGTGGAAACGACATATTATATATATAATAGCCATAACATTAAAGGGAATGTGTCATGTATTTAATTTTTGTTTAATTAATTAGATTAAAGTATATGGATGATAATGTATTTGGTCTTTTTTTTTTTTCTTAAATGTTGTAGCAAATTAATTTTTTATTTGTAAAACCTTCCCTTAGAGCGGTCATTTTGGCTGATCAGCGTGTGTGTGTGTGTATATATATATATATATATATATATATATATATATATATTACACACCTAGCTAATGCCACTATTTAAATCCACCTAAAAACTAAATGGCACACTTGAATGTACAGTAATAGGCTCTGATCACACTTGTGTAATGTGCTTTTAGTCAGCGTTTCCGATATTTTTTTAAGCAGTCTGCATGGTTATTCTTGCAGTCAAAAATCCCGGAACTGTGCTCCAGCAAAATTCATCATGATTTTTTGAAAAAAAATCTGCCAAAGCTATCATGGCTCTGTCAACCCTGACAACAAGCCTTGTTTTTACGGGGCTTTGTACAATCGCAAAAAATGACGATGCTGCAGGATAACGGCTGCTGAGGGAAGTGCCAGGTAGGGTGCTTGGCTACTAGAGACAGCCGGGCTCCCAGTAGAGAAGGCAGAAACTTTTTAAAAAAATTCTGCCTTCTTGATATGTGTATACAGATTGCCTTCTGGGGATCATGTGATCGCCGAAACAGCTGTCAGTTAACAGAGCTGTTGTGTCTTATTAGGCCCGTCACAGCCCTGAATGTAATAACTGTCACAATATCAGGGCTATATTCCCCTATTACTATGGCTGTAATCGGAAAAATGTGGTGTTAAAAAAACACTGTTCATAAAAGGTTGTTTCTGACCATATGAGGGACAAATTGTAGTATTAATAAAATAAAAAAAATTCCCCCTAAGGCTATGTTCACACGGGGTCTTTTGCCGAGTTTATTGACGCGGAAACCGCGTCGCAAAACTCGGCAGAAACGGCCCGAGAACGCCTCCCATTGATTTCAATGGGAGGCGTCGGCGTCTTTTTCCCGCGAGCAGTAAAACTGCCTCGCGGGAAAAAGAAGCGACATGCCCTATCTTCGGGCGCTTCCGCCTCCGACCTCCCATTGACTTCAATGGGAGGCAGGAGAAAGCGTGTTTTCTGCCCGCGGCGCTCAATGGCCGCGGGCGAAAAACGGCGCGATCATTGCTATTCACACGGAGTATTTTGGGGGAGGAATATCTGCCTCAAAATTCCGTTTGGAGCTTTGAGGCAGATATTCCTCCCCCAAAATACTCCGTGTGAACATAGCCTAAGGCCATGTTGTATTTTAAAATTATTTGTTGACTAGCAAACACAAATATAAATCCTATTTTAAGGTTTCTCTTTGTGAGCATTAGGGACATTGTGGCACTATTTACATGGGCGCTGTGTGTGGCAATATCTAAATTAGCACTGGCGCACTAACTACAGGGGGCCGTGTGTGGCACTATCTACACGGGCATAGTGGCACCATTTATGTGTGCACTATCTACATGGGCTCCGTGTAGGGTTAGGACCAGAATTATTTGGACAGTGACACAAGTTTTGGCATTTTAGCTGTTTACCAAAACATATTGAATATACAGTTATATAATCAATATGTGCTTAAAGTGCAGACTCTCAGCTTCAATTTGAGGGTATTCACATCCTAATTTGAGGAAGTATTTAGGAATTACAGCTCTTTAATATGTAGCTGCCTCTTTTTCAAGGGACCAAAAGGTAATTGGACAATTATCTCAAAAGCTATTTAATGGGCTATTCCCTCGTTAATCCATCATCAATTAAGCAGGTAAAAGGTCTGGAGTTGATTCCAGGTGTGACAGTTGCATTTGGAAGCTGTTGCTGTGAACCCATAACATGAGGTCAAAGGAGCTCTCAATGCAAGAGAAACAGACCATCGTTAGGCAGAAAAAAATGAAGAAATTCATCAGAGAGAGCACAAATGTCAAGAGTGGCCAAATTAACAGTTTGGTACATTCTTGAAAAAAAGAGCGCATTGGTGATCTCGTGAACTCCAAAAGGCCTGGACGTCCACAGAAGACAACAGTGGTGGATAATCGCACAATCCTTTCTATGATGAAGAAAAACCCCTTCACAACATCTACCCAAGAAGTACACTATCCTGGAAGTAGGTGTATCAGTATCTAAATCTACCATAAAGAGAAGACTTCATAAGAGCGAATACAGAGGGTTCACCACAAGGTGCAAACCATTAATCAGCCTCAAAAATAGAAAGGCCAGATTAGGCTTTGCCAAACAACATCTATAGAAGCCGCCCAGTTCTGGAACAGCATTCACTGGACAGATGGAACCAAAATAAACCTGTATAAGAATGATGGGAGGAAGAAAGTATGGAGAAGGCTTAAAATGGCTCATGATCCAAAGCACAGCACATCCTCTGTAAAACATGGTGGAGGCAGTGTGATGGCATGGGCATGCATGGCTGCCAAAGGCACTGGGTCACTAGTGTTTATTGATGATGTGACTGAAGACAGAAGCAGCCGGATGAATTCTGAAGTGTTCAGGGATTTACTTTCTGCTCAGATTCTACCAAATGCAGCAAGGACGTCGCTTCACAGTACAGATGGACAATGACCCAAAACATACTGCGAAAGCAACCCAGGAGGTTAAGGCAAAGAACTGGAATATTCTGCAATGGCCAAGTCAATCACCAGATCTCAACCCGATCGAGCTGCGTTTCACTTGCTTAACCCCTTAATGACCAGGCCATTTTGCACGTTAATGACTAAGGATTATTTTTAGTTTTTTCACGTCGCATTCCAAGAGTCGTAACTTTTTTTTTATTCCGTCGACATAGCCGTATAAGGGCTTGTTTTTTGCGGGACAAGTTGTATTTTGTAATTGTATCATTTTTAGATGTTTATAATATATTGATTAATTTTTATTAACTTTATTTTAGGAGAGAATTGAAAATAAGCAGCTATTCCAGGATTAATTTTCACGTTATAAATTTACACCGTTTACTATGCAGCGTAAATAACATGTTAACTTTATTCTATGGGTTGGCATGATTACGGGGATACCAAATATGTAAAGGTTTTATATGTTTTCCTACGTTTGCACAATAAAAACCCTTTTAGAAAATAATTACTTGTTTTTGCATCGCCGCATTCCAAGAGACATAATTTTTTTATTTTTCCGTCAATGTGGCCATATGTGGGCTTGATTTTTGCGGGCCAATGTGTAGTTTTCATTAGTACTATTTTGGGGTACATTGGACTTATAGATTAACTTTTATTTAATTTTTTATGGGGGGAATGGGAGAAAAGAGAGAATTTTGCCGTTGTTTTTTGCGTATTTTTTGGACGCCGTTCATCCGGTGGTTTAATTAATGTGTTCATTTTATTGTTAAAGTCGTTACGATCGCAGGGATACCATATATGTGTATGTGTTATTTGTTTTGATACTTTTACTAAATAAAACCACTTTTTGGGCAAAAAAAGTAGTTTCATTTGATTTTGATTGTAATTTTATTTTATTTTCTTTTTCACAAACTTTATTTAACTGATTTAAATTTTTTTTTTTTTAGTCCCACCAGGGGACTTCACTATGCGATCTGCCGATAGCATATATAATGCTTTGGTATACTTAGTATACCAAAGCATTATTGCCTGTCAGTGTAAATCTGACAGGCAATCTGTTAGGTCATGCCTCCGGCATCGCCTAACAGGCATTTGCTGAAGGCAGACCTTGGTGTCTTTGTTAGGCCACCGGCTGCCATGGAAACCCGACGGCGACCCGCGATTTGTTTGCGGGGGTGACAGAGGGAGCTCCCTCCCTCTGTCAAACACATTAGATGTCGCTGTCACTATTGACAGCGGCATTTAATGGGTTAAACTGCCGTAATCGGAGCGCGCTTCGATTCCGGCAGTTGCAGCAGGAGCCAGGCTGTGTATAACAGCCTTGCTCCTGCCGCTGATAGCGTGGGTGCAGTGGCAGTACCCGCGCCATCACAGGACGGATATATCCGTCCTGCGCGAAATAGCAGCTGCAGAGGACGGATATGTCCGTCCTTCGGCGTTAAGAGGTTAAAACAAAACTTAAGGCAGAAAGACCCACAAACAAGCAGCAACTGAAGACAGGTGCAGTAAAGGCCGGGCAAAGCATCACAAAGGAGGAAACCCAGTGTTTGGTGATTTCCATGGGTTCCAGACTTCAGGCAGTCATTGCCTGCAAAGGATTCTCTACAAAGTATTAAAAAAAAACACATTTTATTTATGGTAATGTTAATTTGTCCAATTACTTTGGAGCCCCTGAAATGAGGAGGCTGTGTAGGAAAATGGTTGCAATTCCTAAACATTTCACAGGATATTTTTGTTCAACCCCTTGAATTAAACCTGAAAGTCTACACTTCAATTGCATCTCAGTTGTTTCATTTCAAATCCAATATGGTGGTAGCAGAGCCCAAATCATGAAGATTGTGTCACTGTCCAAATAATACTGGACTTAACTGTAGCTATATTAGCACTGTGGCACTATCTACATGGGCACTATCTACAAGGGGCAGTGTGGATTTTTCAGGGGGTTGGGACAACAAAAACCCTGACAAATTAAATTCATCAGGTTTTTTTTAACGGGCGTGAAAAAAAGATAGCAAAAAGCTGTTAAAAATGGTTGGACAGCCGGAAAATGGAGGAAAATTTGTAGACACACGATTCAAAATGTCCATAAAAACAGACTTTTTTTTCACTGTCTTGTGAATATAGCCTTAACCCCTTAAGGACACGGCCAATTTTGGCCTTGAGGACAAAGCAATTTTTTTTACATTTCCCTCTTTGCATCCCGACGCTCATAACTCTTTAATTTTTTGTACGACGTAGTTGTATGGGACTTTGTTTTTTGCGCGAGTTGTACTTTATGTAGGTACCATTTTTTGGTACAAATACATTATCGTTTCATTTCTATACATTTTTATTTTGGCAAAAATGCAGAAAAGCAGTTGCGCAGCAGTTTTAATATTTTTTTTTTTACACCATACACCGATCATCAAAAATAATGTTATACATTTGTTGTACAGGTTGTTACGGTCGTGGCAATACCAAATATGTTTATATTATTTCATGTTTTGGGACTTATATTTTAAAAAGTTTATTTATTATAAAAAATGTGTGTTTCTGTGTATTTTTTTACTTTTTATTTATTTATTTATCATAATTTTTTTTTAATATTCATTTAACTTTTTTTTTTAATCCCATAATGGGATTTATCATTTTGATTTTTATTTTGTAACTGTAATGTACTGGCATAGATCTATATGCCAGTACATTAGCCTTTTACTGATTGTACACAGGCAGTTGTTAGGGCATACCTCAGTATGCCCTAACAACAGGAAATATGTTCAGACAGCCCTGGGGTCCTTCAATGGACCCTGGGCTGTCTGGCCATACGAGTTGTGGGCTTTGATCGCGTCACAGTTATTTTCTGTGACGCGATCAATGTGCAGTCCCCCCTCTTTGAACGCCGCGATCTGCTTTCATCGCGGCATTCAAAGGGTTAACAGCAGAGAGAAGATGCTTCACTTCTCTCCGCTGTCAGAGCGGGGCCGTGGCTGTGTATTACAGCCGTTGCCCCGCTCTCGATCGCACGCACAGACGGCTGTCACACAGGACGAGTATGCTCGTCCTAATGCGTGAAGTGCTCGCCGCTCAGGACGAGCATACTCGTCCTGTGTCGGCAACCAGTTAAAGGGATCCTGTCATCAACATCTTACCTGTCAAACTCGCCCGACCCCTCAATGGCCGCAGCTGTCCAGAGTTCGTTCCTGTTCTCTTCTTTCCTGAAGTCCTCCTCTGTCGGTAAATGTAGTCGTTTAAACTCTTCCCGCCTTTTATGGTAATTAGTTTTCCCTCTGGGACGCAGCTTCTTCACTCCGCCCACCGCCGGCACCTGTCCGTCCCTGACTGGCTAAGGAGCTGTCAATCAAAAAGAAGGAGGTGGAGTCCACTCTGAGACGCTGGAGGAATGAAAATCTGACTCTTTTCAGATGAAGATTTGACTCTTTTCTGCTCATTTGCATACGGCGTGGGACCACTGAAAAACGGAATACTAAAGGTACAGAACTTACTTAGAACATATTTATAGCTTAGATGACAATGATATTTCACCCACTTTCACCACTTTGCGATTAGTGGCGAATTTATTCGTAAAGCAACAAATTTCTGGAAATTTTCTCATCTTTAGAGATAAACCCTAGCATGTTTAATTTACACCACTGGTCAACATCAAGGTGGCCATATTTTTAAAGTTGGCCATACAAATTAGATAAACGTCGTCCAGTCTCACCGATTTTCACTGGAATGGTCGACGATCTTATGTCTTCCGACTCTCCCCCGAAGGCAATTTCAGATATCCCGTGTGTGTGTGAAGAGTGGGAGAAGAGGGTTGCATTGACAACATAAAAAACCACGCACACCATTGTTTTTCTTGTGAAATTCTTGATAAGTTTGATGTGTCACATGACCCTCTTCCCATTGAAAAAACTAAAGTTGGATCCAAAATGGCCGACTTCAAAATGGCCGCCATGGTCAACACCCAGCTTGAAAAGTTTCCCCCCTCCCATATACTAATGTGCCACAAACAGGAAGTTAATATCACCAACCATTCCCATTTTATTTAGGTGTATCCATATAAATGGCCCACCCTGTAGATAAGCTGCTGCCAGAGGGGATAGAATGAATATACACACTTGCCCGAGCGTGTGTGTTTATGGCGGGGTCGGGAGAAGCATTTGGCCAATAGTTATTTTAGGTGTATGGCCCGGCTTGGATTATTGTAAAAATATGGTGATCGTTAATGATAGTTGTTATGATTATCAATCACTTTTGTTTGTGTCTTTGCATTCTATATTTGCATTAATGCCTATGGCCCCTCTTCTTACCTCATAAAAGAAGCCCATTGGAGCCGAAGGGTCATGGCACTATGTAGTCACTTTTTTCTAGCTATTGTGGAGGTCATTCTTTGTGACATGTCCAGTCAGAAGTTTTGTATTTCTGGAAGTACACTATTTGTAAAATATTGTAGAATATGCTAGCACTAATTAAAGTCTGTAATAAAAGGAATTTTTACAAAAGTGACCCTTTAATGTGGTAAGACATGGATCGCTCTTTAGAGTTTTAAATGGGTCACATGCATTAGTTCTAGAAGTCTGACTCAAAATATAATTACCTTGATGGTTCATTTTACTGTGGTCTACATAAACTGCAGATGACAGTAGAATGTAAAACTGCCTATTAGATTTCCATATAGCAGCAAATCACTGGATATCAACTGGCACAATTAATTAACCTATTCTGTAATGTCATGGCTCATAATGCTGTCAGTGAGAAAAAAATAATCTCATATTAGGTCAGATTATTTCGTATTGCTACATATAGTAAGTGGAAATTATTTTTGTTCCATTAGTGTGATTTCTGTAGAAGTTAAACTAACATACAGTACCAATTATTTAAATATGGCTAAGGCTGTGTTCACACTAGCATTAAGGCTTTCACTAATAATGGAGCATGACTGGTGTAATCCACTTTTCAAAACATCCCAAAGGATCCTGCTGAACCTCATTGACTTTTATGGGGTCCATCGGGGTAACCAATATTTTTGAGGGAAAGAATAGCGCTGCAGACTGTTCTATTCCTGATATTAAAAAAACAAAACGGAAAGCTTGACAAAACACCCAGACAATAGCACAAGTGTTAACAAGGTCTTACATTAGAATGTTCATTATTACACATAAATGGTGCATTTTAATTTGTTTAAAAAAAATCTTGTTGGCTGTACAGTATAGTATTAGTATAGCAAAATTGACCCAAATCCCATGTTAAAAGCTGACCATTAGATATTTGCAGAAAGACATAGAAAAACAGAATGGGCAAAAAAAATTGCCTTAATAATTTTAATGTTGATAAGTGTAAAGTAATGCACCTACAGTGAAGGAAATAAGTATTTGATCCCTTGCTGATTTTGTAAGTTTGCCCACTGTCAAAGACATGAACAGTCTAGAATTTTTAGGCTAGGTTAATTTTACCAGTGAGAGATAGATTATATAAAAAAAACAAACAGAAAATCACATATTATATATATTTATTTGCATTGTGCACAGAGAAATAAGTATTCGATCCCTTTGGCAAACAAGACTTAATACTTGGTGGCAAAACCCTTGTTGGCAAGCACAGCAGTCAGACGTTTTTGTAGTTGATGATGAGGTTTGCACAAATGTTAGATGGAATTTTGGCCCACTCCTCTTTGCAGATCATCTGTAAATCATTAAGATTTTGAGGCTGTCGCTTGGCAACTCGGATCTTCAGCTCCCTCCATAAGTTTTCTATGGGATTAAGGTCTGGAGACTGGCTAGGCCACTCCATGACCTTAATGTGCTTCTTTTTGAGCCACTCCTTTGTTGCCTTGGCTGTATGTTTCGGGTCATTGTCGTGCTGGAAGACCCAGCCACGAGCCATTTTTAATATCCTGGTGGAGGGAAGGAGGTTGTCACTCAGGATTTGACGGCACATGGCTCCATCCATTCTCCCATTGATGCGGTAAAGTAGTCCTGTGCCCTTAGCAGAGGAACACCCCCAAAACATAATGTTTCCACCTCCATGCTTGACAGTGGGGACGGTGTTCTTTGGGTCATAGGCAGCATTTCTCTTCCTCCAAACACGGCGAGTTGAGTTAATGCCAAAGAGCTAAATTTTAGTCTCATCTGACCTCAGCACCTTCTCCCAATCACTCTCAGAATCATCCAGATGTTCATTTGCAAACTTCAGACGGGCGTGTACATGTGCCTTCTTGAGCGGGGGGACCTTGCGGGCACTGCAGGATTTGACCAATGGTTTTCTTGGTGACTGCGGTCCCAGCTGCCTTGAGATCATTAACAAGTTCCCCCCGTGTAGTTTTCAGCTGAGCTCTCACCTTCCTCAGGATCAAGGATACCCCACGAGGTGAGATTTTGCATGGAGCCCCAGATCGATGTCGATTGACAGTCATTTTGTATGTCTTCCATTTTCTTACTATTGCAACAGTTGTCTCCTTCTCGCCCAGCGTCTTACTTATGGTTTTGTAGCCCATTCCAGCCTTGTGCAGGTCTATGATCTTGTCCCTGACATCCTTAGAAAGCTCTTTGGTCTTGCCCATGTTGTAGAGGTTAGAGTCAGACTGATTAATTGAGTCTGTGGACAGGAGTCTTTTATACAGGTGACCATGTAAGACAGCTGTCTTTAATGCAGGCACCAAGTTGATTTGGAGCGTGTAACTGGTCTGGAGGAGGCTGAACTTTTAATGGTTGGTAGGGGATTAAATACTTATTTCTCTGTGCACAATGCAAATGAATATATATAATTTTGACTATGTGATTTTCTGTTTTGTTTTTTTTATATATAATCTATCTCTCACTGGTAAAATTAACCTAGCCTAAAAATTCTAGACTGTTCATGTCTTTGACAGTGGGCAAACTTACAAAATCAGCAAGGGATCAAATACTTATTTCCTTCACTGTAAGCCACAGTAATATTATTCATGCATATACATTAACAGAACAAGAGAAGGACCTGGGCACAGGGCCGGCCTTAGGATAGATGGTGCCCTGTGCAAAATGATCTTTCGGCGCCCCACCCCATCTTTAAAGAAAAATGCCCCATAAAAATATTATAATGCCCCTTTAGTGCCCCCATACAGTATAATAATAATATTTAATTAAATAATATATTACAAACCCTTCAAGGACACCGTATTTTGTCCTCTAATTGTGCCCCCTGTAGTACACCTATACAGTATAATGTCCGCTTAGTGGCCCCCACACAGTATAGTGCCCCCCTGTAGATTTTGCCATACAGCCTCCCTGTAGACCGTGCCATAATCCCCACCTCCTCCTTGTAGATCGTGCCATACAGCCCCCCCCACCTCCCACTTGTAGACAGTGCCCCCAAACAAAAACAAAAATTGTACTCACCTAGGCCCCGTTCCCACAACGAACTGAGCTGCTCCACGACGGGATCCTTGCGTAGGCCGGCGTGATCATGTAGCCTAGTACAGAGTTTCCCAACCTTTTTGGACTCGAGGCAGCACTGAAAAAATTTAATTTCCTCAGGGCACCCCTACCAAAAATTGTTTTGATAAAGACAGAAAACGGCTAAAAACAAGCACTACACTCGTAGGGTATGTTCACACACATTTTATGTAAGGCAAAAAAAATCTGCCTCAAAATTCCTTCAGATTTTGTATTGACAGTGTTGTTTGACCTTTTCTTTTGAGTTTTTTTCTTAAGCCGTTGAAGCTAGTGCAAAAGACGCAGGCAAAAAAGCTCCAAACCAGCACCACAGGTATTTTCTGCCTCCTATTAATTTCATTTGGAGGTCCGAGGCGGAAACCACTTGAAGACCATCAGCCCCCCACTCACAGTAAAATGACCATCAGCCCCCCACTCACAGTAAAATGACCATGAGCCCACCAGTCACAGATTCCCCCTGTAGGTAGTGCCACACAGTCCCTTGTAGGTAGCGCCGCACAGCCCCCTTGTAGATAGCGCTGCACAGCCCCCTTGTAGATAGTGCCTCACAGCCCCCTAGTAGGCAGCGCCACACAGTCCTTTGGTAGGGATTGCCACACCGTCCCCTGGTAGGGAGTGCCACACAGCCCCCTTGTAGGTAGTGCCACACAGCTCCCTTGTAGATAGTGCCACACAGCCCCCTTGTTGGTAGTGCCACACAGCCTCCTTGTAGGCAATGCCACACAGTCCCCTTGTAGGGAGTGGCACACAGCCAACTGGTAGGTAGTGCCACACAGCCCCCTTGTAGGTAGTGCCACACAGCTCCCTTGTAGATAGCGCCACTGTAGATAGCGCCACTGTAGCTCCCTGAAGGAGCGGAATCCCCGTATGGCCGGGGATTCCGCTTCTGGAGCGCTCCGCTTGATTTCTCTGTCCATATATGGACAGTGACATCAGGGGAAACTCCTGAAGTGGAATCCCCGTCCACAGCATTGCTGACGCTGTGACCGGGGATTCCACTCCAGGAGAAGCTCCTGTCGTCTGTGTCCATTTATGGACAGTGACGTTATTGGCTTCTCCTGGAATGGAATCCCCAGTCACAGCGTCTGCAACGCTGTGGATGGGGATTCCGCTTCAGGAGTTTCCCCTGATGTCACTGTCCATATATGGACAGAGAAATCAAGCGGAGCGCTCCAGGAGCGGAATCCCCGGCCACACAGGAATTCCGCTCCTTCAGGGAGCTACACTGGCGCTAGTAGATAGCAGAGCAGGGAGATAGCTATAGTGCCATCACTAAAGCTGTAGCAGCCGCAGCAGCTGCTAGCGGCGACACCGCCCTCATGCCCGATGTCGCCACTAGCAGCCGGTATGGCTGCTACCGTGGTAGCGACGGTACTGAGTGAAGAAGCGCCCGGGCGGAAAGGCGACTGCTGAGTCGCTGGGGCCGGGCGCTTCTTAAACAAGCAGGGGAAGGGAGCCAGCGCAGCGCCCCCTTCCACCTGCTGGAGTGATGCGCCCTGTGCGAAGGCACATGTCGCACACCCCTAAGGCCGGCCCTGCCTGGGCATTCTGGTTACATGTAAGTTAAGCAGCACTACTCAATGGCAAGCAGCAGCTGCAAAAGCAAATACGACTTTAGGGTGTAGAATAAGAGAGATAAATACCTGAGATTCAAATGTAATATTACCCCTCTATAAATCCCTTGTAAGAGCACATCTTGAATATGGAATTCAGTTTTGGGCTCCACGTTGTAAAAAGGATATAGGAGAGTTGGAGAGGGTTCAAAGGTGGGCGACTAGATTATCAAATAGGATAGGAGGTGTCTCTTAGGGTATGTGCATACACACTAATTACGTCCGTAATTGACGGACGTATTTCGGCCGCAAGTACCGGACCGAACACACTGCAGGGAGCTGGGCTCCTAGCATCATACTTATGTACGATGCTAGGAGTCCCTGCCTCACTGCAGGACAACTGTCCCGTACTGTAATCATGTTTTCAGTACGGGACAGTTGTCCTGCAGCGAGGCAGGGACTCCTAGCATCGTACATAAGTATGATGCTAGGAGCCCGGCTCCCTGCACTGTGTTCGGTCCGGTACTTGCGGCCGAAATACGTCCGTCAATTACGGACGTAATTAGTGTGTGTGCACATACATTAAGGGTATGTTCACACGCTGAGCCAAAAACGTCTGAAAATACGGAGCTGTTTTCAAGGGAAAACAGCACCTGATTTTCAGACGTTTTTTGAGCAACTCACGCTTTTCGCGGCGTTTTTCGTGCCGTTTTCGCGGCGTTTTCGAGCCGTTTTTTCGGCCGTTTTTGGAGCTGTTTTCAATAGAGTCTATGAGAAAATGGCTCCAAAAACGTCCCAAGAAGTGTCCTGCACTTCTTTTGACGAGGCTGTAATTTTACGCGTCGTCTTTTGACAGCTGTCAAACGACGACGCGTAAATTACAGGTCGTCGGCACAGTACGTCGGCAAACCCATTCAAATGAATGGGCAGATGTTTGCCGACGTATTGGAGCCGTATTTTCAGGCGTAAATCGAGGCATAATACGCCTCGTTTACGCCTGAAAATAGGTCGTGTGAACCCAGCCTGACAATGAAAGGCTAGAAAAATTGGGCTTGTTCAGCTTGGAAAAAATACCTCTTAGGAGTGATCTTATTAACAGGTATAAGTATATGTGTGGTCACTGCAAAGAACTGGCACACATCACACATTAATGAATTAAGAATTGGCAATGAATGTATATTCCCAGTTTATAAATCCTTTAAAATGTAGCAAAAGTTTGATAGTAGATATCTGCAAGATCTCCAAGGACAGAATGCTAAACCATGTTCAGGACATCATGCAACTAGATCACCAGGGGCTGTCTACTTCACCTGCAAAGCCATTACATCACTAGGAATAAGACGCTATGCCACTTGGTCACCAAAGTGTGGTCACTATGGCACATGATCTACTTACTATTCCCCGAGTCACCAGGGACTAAAAAAGGTCTGTGAGAAAATGTGTGCGCCCTTAGGGCATTAATTTCAGTCCTCAAGTTCATAATATGATTTATCACATAGATGAAGGACCTGTGTCACCTATTCATTGTCACAAAACAATACGCTGTACTACCATGAAAACACATTGAGTTCTGGGTCAATGAAATTCTACAGGAAATATGCTTCTAGGTCTTAATGTAACAAACAATATCACAGTGAAAAGTCAATTAGTGTGTATTATTTAAGGGTATTTGGGCCTGTGCCACCAGCATACTTAACAGAAGCAGCTGTACCCCTTGGCTCACCTTGAAGTTAGAAATTCAATACCTACCTATTTCTTTTATTATTTTAAAAGGATTGATTCAGATTAAGCATTACTAAACTCCTGTGTTAGATAAGGTTTCATTATTATTGCACGATATCCTTGAATAAATGCTGACTTGAAAAATATTACATGTCATACCTCTGTTCAGGCTTCATAATCGTAAAACAAGCAGCAACGTGTCATACATTTCTAGTGTGAATTAGGAATCCCATATATCATTTATTTTTCATACACTGAAAATATCAGGTTTTATAAACATCCAGTAAATTACGGCAAACAACAAAATGCCCTGTAAGGGTGTGTTCACATATAGCGTCACCCTTCCGTTTATGGGTTCTGTTAGACCTTTCCGTCGAAGGAACCCATAAACGGAAAGGAAAAACGGAAATTATAGCTTCCATTTGATCACCCCTCTAGCTTTCTGGTTATCCATTCTGGTATTGCTTGCAATACCTCCTGTCCATCACCTTATTCTGTAAAAGCAAACTGTGTTCTATGCGGCCAAATCCAACCTGCCTTGCGGCGGGCTCTAGTGAAGACCATAGAGTAGCCTTAGACTCTGCTGACCAGAGTGGTGACTGACTTGAGGTAGCTGCTGTAATTGTATGCTTAATTGTATACTTGAGACAGTTTCCAGCTGCTTTTGGGGAATTAACTGTATAGAAATTCCATAAACTTTCACACTGGGGAATTGCTCGAGTAGTGATTCCGTGACACCTGTATTATGTCAGGTGTCTTCTGCTTTCAGCAAATAAAGCTTACTCATTATATATTGAAAAATTACACCGTTTTTGTTATATACATGTGTATTAATTACTCACAGATTTAAAGACCTTTGCTTGTAGTCATTGGATGGGAACCTTTATTGTTTACTTAAAAAGAATGAAAATCTGTCCTGGTCATGTGATGGACAGAGGGGCACAGGTTGTTACACAGATCTGATAACTGTAATGATACATACGTTTGAGTGGTGCATCTACAGAACATGGCAAGATTTCACAAACTAAACAAAATTTTGGACGAAAGATAATGTGGAAAGTTGTAAAAACAATAAAAATAATAAATTTGCCAAATACGGTTTTGTTTTATTTTAATTGAAGGATATATTGTAGCAATAATGTTTATTAAATGGTGGAGGCAATAACCAAAAGCTTGCCATTTTAGAAAAAATACTGATGTGAAAACATACACTATATGGTGAAAACATATTGAGACACCTACACATTACATCTACAAAAGCTTTTATGAAATCCCATTCTAAATACATAGGCATTAATATGGAGCTGGTCGCCCCTTTGCAGCTAAAACAGCTTCCAGTCTTCTGGGGACTTTCTACACGATTTTGGAGTGTGTCTGTGGGAATTTTTGCTCATTCATCTAGAAGAGCATTTGTGAGGTCAAACACTGATATTGGACGAGAGGGCCTGGATCGCAATCTCCGTTCTAGTTAGTTGAGGTCAGGGTTCTGTGCGGGCCAGTCAAGTTCTTCCACACCAAACGCCTCCAACCATGCCTTTACATGGACCTTGCTTTGTGCACTGGGCCACAGTCATGCTGGAAAAGGGCCTTCCCCAAACTGTTCCCACTAAGTTGGAAGCATACAATTGTCCAAAATGCATTGGTATGCAGAAGCATTAAGATTTCCCTTCACTGGAACAAAGGGGCCTAGGCCAACCCATGAAAAACAACTCCATATAATTTCCACTGCTCCAGAGTCCAGTGGCGGCAACCTGTACATCACTCCAATACCAATGCTCAGCATTATGCTGGTGATGTAAGGCTTGTATGCAGCTGTTCTGCCATGGAAACCCATGCCATGAAACACCTAGTGCCCAGTTTTCGTGCGGATGTTAATGACAGAGGAGGTTTTGAGCTCTGCAGTTATTGAGTCAGTAGAGTTTTGGCGACTCTTATGCACTATATGTCTCAGCACTCGCTAGCCCGCTGTGTAATTTACGTGGTCTTCCACTTCGTGGTTCTTAAATGCTTCCTCTTTACAATAATACCACTCACAGTTGATCGTAGAATATCTAGAAGGGAAGAAATTTCACAATCGGACTTGTTACAATGGTGGCGTCCTATTACAGTACCACGCTAGAATTCAGTGAGCTCTTTAGAGCGACCCATTCTTTCACAAATGTTTATATAATGTTAGCGATTACCTCAAGGCTGGAGTCTTCCGGGAGAGAACGTGCAAATAAACCGCAACCCCAAATCCGCAACCACTCTGATCCACAGCGTCTAAGGCTACTCTGAGGAGCCGACCGCAAGGTGGGATGGACTTGCTGCTCAGAACCCAGGTTGTCCTAGCAGGGTGCAGTCTGGGACGAGAGGTGCAATGCAGGCAAACTTGAGCTGGAAACCAGACAGCCACAGGGCAACTGAAAGTTCAAAACAGAAGGCAAGTGGATATCCGGAATAGCAAAAGGTCAAAACGATCTGGGAGCGGATAATCAAAATCGGTAAGCAGAGAGTAAACGGGAGACAAGCCGAGGTCAGTGTACAAGAGGTCCAGAATCAGAAGTGCAGGTGATGTCAGAAGCTTGATCAGAAACCAAAGGAGGAAATTTACAGAAGTGTCGGGATTGTGAATAGACATCGCGTCCTGGCTGGAAGCAATGTCTATTCACTGTCAAGACACTTCGGTAAAGTTAATGTGTGAGTATGTGACAGCACATCGTGAACAACGCAGGATCACTATGTGCTGAGTAAATGAATGGAGAAAAGTGTATGATGCTGATTGGTCACTGATTGGTCAGCGTCATACACTTCTCTCCACAACGCCCACTTGGTCAAAAGTAAAAACACGCCCAGTTGTCTATTAAGAAAGTCATTAGCATAAATCTAAAATAGGTCATAACTTCGTCAAAATTGATTGTTTTTCTAAATAAAAAAACACTTCTGTAATCTACATTACAGCGCCGATCACATTATGTAGAAGATAGGGCAATTATAATGTGGTGACAGAGCCTCTTTAAGGGAGCAGGTGTTTTCCTCGCAGTTTGTAAAGGCGACTGCTGGGCGGGGTGCTGGATTTAATACACCTGTGGCAATGGGACTGAATGAAACACCTGAGTTCATTGATAAAGAGGTGTGTCCCAATACTTTTGTCCATGTAATGTATCTGATTTATATACTACAGATTTTTAAACGTTGACCCATTGTCAGTATAGTAATAGGATTTAATAAAGTTTTATTACCTTTTTTAACAGGTCCCATAAATTAGTTCTTTTACCAAGTGAACTGCACAATCCATTCTAAATCATGACAGAAGAGATTGATGCGTAGCCTAGTCTACCAATCACATCTTTCCTTAATAAGTTTCTATTGATCTCTTGTAGCCTGTCTAAACTCATGTCCTTTTACCGTTATTCTTTATGAAAACGTCTCTTCCTTATTTTACTTAACCTAATCAGTATATTGTAATGAATATTAAGGGTATGTTCACACGAAAAACGGCTGTAAAATACGGAGCTGTTTTCAAGGGAAAACAGCCTCTGGTTTTCAGCTGTTTTTTATGCATCAAAGGTTTTTTTATGCGTTTTTTTGTGCCCGTTTTTGACACAATGAAAAACGGCTCCAAAAACTATCAAGAAGTGACATGCAACTGGGGCGTGGCTTTGACATGGCGGTGTGAGGACGTGTTTCTCTGGAGCTCTGGACCCCGCTTGCAGTAAATCGCCCGTACGGGCTCACTAAACTGATCCCTGCACACGATGACAAAGGGGAGAAGTCGTAAGAGCCACTCGGTCACTCCTGGCGCCTCATCCATCAGCCGGTACCTTCGCTCCACTCAGGACGGAGCTTCTCCGCCGCGGCATCCATTCCTCCTTCAGGCCGCAGCCGGACCCCGCCACCACGTGGGCGCTCGCCGCCCTCCTACACCGCTGAGCCGGTAAGACCGCACAGTAGCTCCCGGGCCTCTGACTCGATCAGCATGTCCACGGAGGTAGCGCAGGGAGCAGCGGGCTTTCGGGGATCGGTACCCCCAGATCCGGCGGAAGATTTTCCTCCTCTCCAGCTCCAACACGTGGCAGGGCGAGGACCGCATGTCCTCGCAGGGAAGTATAGCCCCGCCGCCATCTTGCCAGGCCGCCTCGCAGCAGCATCCCTCACCGGACTTTCAGCAGTTTACTCAGGGGACGCCTGCAATTTTGAGGGGTTCGTCCACTCCGCCAGCGGATTTGGGGGAGCATCAGACGGCAAATTCCCCGTGCCCCCCGCTCTCCATGGAACAGACCCTTGCGGAATTGTGGGAGATGGTGCGGGTGCTCCCCACCAAATCTGATTTGGACCTACGACTCTCGCGCCTGGAAGAGAAGCACAACAAGGCCATTGGCGCAGTCTCACAGGAGATACGCTCCCTGGTCGCACGGGTAGAGGCCTTAGAGCGCCATAATTCTGTCCACAGTACGGGACATCTCCGTACTGTCCCACACCATGGACACTCAGTCCACTCAAATGTGAGACTTCTCATTGCACCTCAACAGCGTAGAAAACAGGGGTCGAAGAAATAACCTGAAATTACGGGGCATTCCGGAATCTGTGCCCCCGGATGGCTTATATGGAGCGGTAACGCATATTTTTAACAAACTCCTGGACAGGCCACATGATATAGCCATTGAAATGAACAGAGTTCACAGGTTGGTGGGCCCACGGGCTAGAGAGGGTAATCGCCCGCGGGACATCATATGTAGAGTTCATTTCTACAAGCAGAAGGAAGATATCGCTCGGAGAGCTTGGGAGAATGGGACCGTTCCCTTTCAGGGTTCTGAGATCACCGTCCTGCCAGATGTTTCCAGATTGACCCTCCATATGTGGCGGATAGTACGCCCTCTGTTGGAGGCCACTAAGGCGGCGGGAGCCACCTACAGATGGGGACACCCCTTTCATATTATTCTCAGCAGACAAGGACATTCATTTGCTGTCCGGTCTCCGGGGGACCTAGAGGAGGCCTTTCGGTTCCTGGAGATTTCCTCGGTGCGGATACCGGACTGGAGGGAACCCCCGGAAGCACTCTTCACCAGGGGAGGTCCTTACCAGGATTATGTGCGCCCACCCCGTCTCGTTCCAGAGATATACCGAGCGATTTTCGGACCCCCGGACGGCGTTCTCCTCGCAGAGACTGACTGTCCTTCATTTATGCCGGCGATGCTGAGTGTTCCGTCTGAGGGCATAGGCCACGGTTGGCCTGTTGTTTGCACTTAACCCCCCCTTTTTTCTGCAGGTGACCATCCGAAGATACTCAGGATGGCTTGACTGGCGGATTTAACCGGGACTTTTTGTTCAGTATGTTATCTAAGGGTAGCACAAGTGTGGATCTGCAGCTAGATGGTTAAGCAGGGCTGGGAGAGTTGTAACGATAGTTTATTGGGTGGGTCCGGGGTTCCGCTGGGCTTCATTGTTTATTGTTAGTCTTCCTATAACCATATTTGAGGAATTGTGTCTGTAGCGCCGCTGCCATTCTTTGTTCCCCACTAAGGTCCCGTTTTGCTGTGTCGCGGTAGGTGGGTTTTCCTTCTGAGGGCGACACAGCCCACGATGAGATGTTGAGGGGTTTTGTACTCTGCTAGTAGAGGGGTAGTGCAGTTTCATTGCTCCGGATCTTTGTGCCCCCTTGAAGGGGTCTTTTTCTTTTTTTTTTTCTCTTCCGTTTCCCTTTTTCTCTCTGTCATCCCCTACCCCTCTTAACATGTCTGCCTTAACCATTGTCTCCTTGAATGCTCAGGGCCTGAATATCCCGGAAAAGAGGTCCTCCATTCTCCGTCTCCTCTGGAAGAAAAAAGCGCAAGTCGCCTTTCTACAGGAGACTCACTTCCGGTCCGACAACGTACCGAAACTTGCCGACTCCAACTTCCCGGAGAGTTATCATAGTACATCCCCTGACTCCAAGACTAAGGGGGTCTCCATCCTGATTTCTCGCTCCCTTCCCTGGGAACATCTGGAGACACGCACTGATGGAGCAGGTCGGTACCTCTTTGTGAAAGGTAGGCTGGATAACACCTTGTTTACTCTGGCCTCGTACCACCTCCCTAACACCGGTCAGGTTGCATTTTTTAGAACGGGTGTTGGTCGCGTTGGATGACTTTCTGGAAGGCACTCTGATACTGGGGGGAGACTTGAACACCACTTTAGATCCCACACTAGACTCCTCAAGGGGACATTCGTCCTTATCCAGAGCGGCACATCGTCGAATGCGTCAGCTGTTGCATGAGCACCAACTGGTCGACTCATGGCGGCTCATGCATCCCTCGACCAGGGACTACACTTTCTTCTTGGCCCCTCACAATTCATATTCCCGTTTAGACTATTTATTTTTACGCCACTCCCACCTCCCCGACCTCGCATCTGTCTCCATAGATAACATCACGTTTTCGGACCATGCTCTTATCACTCTCTCCCTTACTCTGCAGAAGGCGCGCCCTCGTTCCTGGCAGTGGCGTCTGAATGAGGCACTCCTGCAGGACCCAACGGTGGTGTCAGAGATCCACAGGGATCTCACCGAATATTTTGCTATGAACACCGCGTCAGGGGTGGACCCACTTTGCGTATGGGAGGCACATAAGTGTGTGATGCGCGGTTCCTTCTTTCGTATTGGGGCCAAATTGAAGCGGGAGCGGATGGCACATGTCAGGGAACTCCTGAACCGCATACACACGTTGGAACAGTCGCATAAGGTCACGCAGGATCGGGTGGTGGGAGCGGAATTGTGGCAGTTGAGAGAGCATGTTCGCTCGCTCTGTCTTTCCAAAGCTAGAGCCTCCTTAGTTAAATGTAGAAGGCATTTTTACGAGTACAGTAATACACCGGGTAGATCTCTGGCTAGCGCATTGAGGAAGTCACGTATGCGCACCTATGTCCCTCGGGTACAGGCCCCACAGGGTCGGCACAGACAGCTTCCACATGACATCTCGGAGACCTTTCGGGCCTATTATCACTCTCTTTATAATCTTCCTGGGCCCCCCCCCCCCTTCGGGAGGAGGGGTTCACATGGAGAGGATTGAGTCATATCTCCGGTCCTCAGGGATGAAATGTATCCCCCAGGGGGCTACTGCCGCACTGGAGGCTCCTATTTCCCCGGAGGAGTGGTCGTGGGCACTGAAAGACTCGCCTTCGGGAAAGGCGCCGGGCCCGGATGGGTTCTCATTGCCTTATTATCAGGCCTGTTCGGAACTGCTTTCACCTCATTTTCTACATGCATTCAATTTGCTCACGGAGGGGAGGAACCTCCCTAGCGACACGCTGAGGGCACATATCACGGTTCACGGTGATACCCAAAGAAGGGAAGGACCCATCCTTGTGCCAGAATTATCGTCCCATATCTGTCACGAAGCGGGTTAGTGGACCCACTAGGCCGTACCGCCGTAGCGGGAAGGCAGCTGGCCAAACCACAGGAAACCCCAGAAATACAATGTCCCGCACAAGGGTACCTGGATAGTCCAGACGGTGGCCGCAGCTCTGGCACAGATGAGATGGGTGCAGAAGATGGCGCCAAACGTGGTGGATGACACAGAAGCCGCAAGTTGCGCCAGATGTGGCGGATTCCTCCGGACGTGGCAGATTACACAGGACGTGGCGGATTCCTCCGGACGTGGCAGATGACACAGGACGTGGCAGATGACACAGGACGTGGCAGATGACACAGGACGTGGCAGATGACACAGGACGTGGCAGATGACACAGGACGTGGCAGATTCCTCTGGACGTGGCACGACTTGATACTAAGGCAAAGCACGGGAAACAGGAACGGGGAACAAGGCACGGGTAACAACAGGAACGGGAAACACTAAGGGACCATTTGCAAGACAGACTGGGAAAACGAACAACACCCAGGCATGGATTAGGAGGCCAGGGGCCTTCTTATAGACCAGGAAATCGTGGCAGTTGATGATGATGACGATTTCCTAATTGCGCGCTCTGGCCCTTTAAGGCCGGGCGTGAGCATACGCGCGCACCCTACGGGACACAGCCGAACGGACCGGAAGTGAGCGCTGGCGTCTCCTAGAGGGAGACGGGGACCAGCGCTCACAGATCCATGGCCGCGGGCGTCGGGAGGTGAGTAAACCCGACGGCCCGCGGCCATGGATGCTACAGTATCCCCCCTCTTACGCCCCCTCTTCTTGGGGCCAGAGTGAGAGAGGAACTCTTTAATAAGAGCAGGAGCGCTGAGGTTCTCTTCTGGCTCCCAGGACCTCTCCTCAGGACCAAACCCTCTCCAGTCCACCAAATAGAAAGTCCTTCCTCCTACCCTTTTGCAGTCCAGGATCTCCTTTACCTCGAATACATTAGAAGGACCGCAGGAAGCAACTGTGGAACTAGAAGTCTTGCTGTAGCGGTTCAGGATGACTGGTTTCAGGAGGGACACATGGAAGGAGTTAGGGATTCTGAGGGTAGGAGGCAGCCGCAGTTTATAGGACACAGGGTTGATTTGTTGCAGGATCTCGAAAGGACCAAGGAACCTGGGAGCAAACTTGTATGAAGGCATCCTCAAGCGAATGTTCCGAGAGGACAGCCAGACTTTAGTCCCAGGAAGATACTGAGGCGGCTCTCTTCTCTTAGTATCTGCCTTTCGCTTCATGCGATCTACCGCCAGCAAAATAGAGGACCGGGTCTGTTGCCAGATTTGCAGGAAGTCCCCATATGCAGAGTCAGCAGCGGGTACCTGAGATGAAGTTGATACAGGAAGAGGGACTCTGGGATGTTGACTGTACATGATGTGAAACGGAGTGGAAGTGGTGGACTCACTTGTGTGGTTGTTGTAAGAAAACTCGGCCCATGGAAGAGGCTGTACCCAGTTATCCTGCTGTGAAGAGATGAAGTGGCAGAGATAATTTTCCATGATCTGGTTGATCCTCTCAACTTGCCCATTGGACTGGGGGTGATAGGCAGAAGAAAAGTCCAAACTCACATCCAGGAGTTTACAGAGGGCTCTCCAGAACTTAGAGGTAAACTGAACACCCCGATCTGACACGATGTGAAGAGGCAAGCCATGCAAGCGAAAGATGTGTAGAATGAAGAGACTCGCCAGACGAGGAGCAGAAGGTAGGCCGGTCAGCGGGATAAAATGAGCCATCTTAGAGAACCGGTCCACCACCACCCAGACAGTGTTACATCCTGCTGAGGGGGGAAGGTCTGTGACGAAGTCCATCGCAATGTGCTGCCAGGGGGCATTGGGTACAGGCAGAGGTTGAAGCAGACCGGCAGGCTTGGAGTGAGTCACTTTGTTAGAGGCACACACCGTGCAAGAAGAGACAAAGTCCAGAACATCTTTAGGTAGCGTGGGCCACCAAAAGTGACGAGCAATCAGGTCTCGGGTTTTACGGACACCAGCGTGCCCAGCAAGTTTAGAACTATGTCCCCAGCGGAGAATTCTTCTCCTGTCTGCCAATCGAACAAAAGTCCTCCCAGGAGGGATGTCTCTAACCTGCAGAGGATTAGCAGTGACAATGCAGGACGGGTCTACGATGGTCTGAAGGGACTCCACCGTCTCAAACGATCTTGACAGGGCATCGGCCCTCACATTCTTGTCCGCGGGACGGTAGTGGAGCACAAACAGAAAACGGGTGAAGAACAGCGACCATCTGGCTTGACAAAGATTCAGTCTTTGAGCGGACTGAAGGTAAGTAAGATTCTTGTGGTCGGTGAAGATCAGGATGGGGTGAGCAGCGCCCTCCAGAAGATGTCTCCACTCCTCCAGAGCCAATTTGATGGCCAGCAGCTCCCAATCTCCAATGGAGTAATTGCGCTCAGCAGAAGAAAACAGTCTAGAGTAGTAGCCACATACTACTGCCTTTCCTTTGGAGCTCCTCTGGAACAGAAGTGCACCTGCACCAACAGAGGAACCGTCCACATACATCAGGATGATGGAGGATCGAGGCTGAAGTGAAGGCTCTCTTGAGGCTAATAAATGCGGACTCTGCCTCTGGAGTCCACACCCTTCTTGGTAAGGGTCGAGATGGGAGACGTCAGAGAACAGAAGTTAGGAATAAACTGCTGGTAGAAATTGGCGAATCCCAGCACCGCTGTATGGCCCTTAAGCCTTGGGGACGTGGCCACTCCAGGACAGCCTTCACTTTCTCAGGATCCATCTTGAGGCATTGATCCGAGATGATGTAGCCCAGGAAGGGCAGAGAACTCTTCTCAAAGACGCACTTCTCCAACTTGGCGTATAAATGATTCTCCCTTAATCGTAGTAGAACCTGACGGACATGCCTCCGATGAGTCGTCGGATCTGGGGAGAAAATCAAAATATCATCGAGATAAACAACAACACAGACATAGAGTAGATCCCGGAAGATATCGTTAACGAACTCCTGAAACACTGCGGGAGCGTTACACAGTCCGAAGGGCATCACTAGGTATTCGTAGTGCCCGTCCCGGGTGTTAAATGCCGTCTTCCATTCATCACCCCGGCGAATCCGGACTAGATTGTAAGCCCCTCGTATGCGATCAAATAGCACAGATGAGTGGCAACGGGTATTTGTTCTTGACTGTGATCAGGTTGATGCCCCGGTAGTCAATGCAGGGACGAAGGGATCCATCCTTCTTTTTAACGAAGAAGAATCCAGCCCCGGCCGGGGAGGAAGATTTTCGTATAAAACCCCTCTCCATATTCTCCTTGATATAGGCCGATATGGATAGAGACTCAGGCAAGGAGAAAGGATATACCCGTCCACGTGGGAGAGAGGCATTAGGAACCAGTTCAATAGGGCAGTCATAAGTCCGATGTGGAGGCAGCGTCTCAGCCTCCCTTTTGCTGAAAACATCTGCATACTGAGCAAACTGGGGAGGCAGTCCCGCCAACGACTGAGGCAGAGGAGGCTTGACAGGATGGATCTGCAACAGACAACGACCATGGCACTTGGAGCCCCATTGGAGAACCTCTCCAGAATTCCAGTCCAGGACTGGGGCATGTAGTCGAAGCCAAGGCAGGCCCAGCAGAACAGGATTGATGGCCTTGGGCAAAACAAGGAAAGAAATAAATTCAGAATGAAGTACTCCAACCTGGAGCTTCAACGGCTTGGTTTTAGAGATGATGGGATCAGGCAGAGGCAGTCCATTAACTGAGGCAACAGCCAAAGATGTCTCCAGGGGAACTGTGGGCAACTGAAGATGATCCACTAGCTCTTTCTGGATGAAGTTTGCAGCAGAGCCAGAGTCAAGATAGGCAGAAAATTGATGCGTCCGCTCACTGGATTCCAGGGTCACAGTAATAGTCAATTTGGAAGCGAATGCTCTGTTAGATTCTGTTCCACCTAGGGTTGTCTCTCCAACCAATCCTAGGCAACGGGGTCTCTCCGGCCTCTGAGAACACAGACGCACAATATGGCCTCCATGGCCGCAATACAGACAAAGTCCAGAAGTGCGTCTGCGTTGTTTCTCCTGGGTAGACAATTTGACATAATTACCCTGCATCGGATCCTCTGGTGGGACGACTAAGGAGGATTGCGGGACAGCAGAATCCAGCCTGGGAAGTTCTCTCCCCCGGAGAACCTCTTGGGAACGTTCCCGGATCCTCATGTCGACACGGGAGGCGAGTAGGATAAGATCGTCCAGGGTAGATGGCAGATCACGAGCAGCCAGCTCGTCCTTGATCCCTGAAGACAGTCCCTGCCAGAATGTAGCCACCAAAGCCTCGTTGTTCCAGGTCAATTCAGCAGCCAGGATACGGAACTGGATGGCATACTCGCCCACGGAGAGGTCTCCCTGGTGTAGGGTTAACAAGGATGCAGCAGCCGAATAAACTCTCCCAGGTTCCTCAAAGATCGAGCGGAAGCTCCGTAAGAAGCACTGCAAGTCCCGGGTCTCTGGTCCCTGATGTTCCCACAGAGGATTGGCCCATGCCAGGGCTTTGCCAGTAAGGAGAGAGATAATAAAGGCGATCCTGATGTCATCCGAACAGAAGGACCTGGCATGTAGTCTGAAATGGATCAGGCACTGATTCAAAAATCCCCTGCAGGACCTCGGATCTCCGTCATAGAGTGGAGTTAGCGGCAAGAAACACAGGGGGTTGGTACCGGTACAGACAGGAAGTGTAGCAGGAGGAACCGCAGGGACGGGTGCGGTGACGACAGTGGTTGGAGCAAGCAACCGATGGGCTATGGCGTTCACCGACAGGAGGAGCTGGTCTTGTCGTGACTGGAGAGCCTCCATCTCAGCCAGCATGGCTTGTGTCGTCAAAGTCTCAGGTTCACCAGCGGGGTCCATGGCCTGAGCGTACCGTCATGAAGCGGGTTAGTGGACCCACTAGGCCGTACCGCCGTAGCGAGAAGGCAGCTGGCCAAACCACAGGAAACCCCAGAAATACAATGTCCCGCACAAGGGTACCTGGATAGTCCAGACGGTGGCCGCAGCTCTGGCACAGATGAGATGGGGCAGCAGATGGCGCCAAACGTGGTGGATGACACAGAAGCCGCAAGTTGCGCCAGACGTGGCGGATTCCTTCGGACGTGGCAGATGACACAGGACGTGGCGGATTCCTCCGGACGTGGCAGATGACACAGGACGTGGCAGATGACACAGGACGTGGCAGATTCCTCTGGACGTGGCAGATTTCTCTGGACGTGGCAGATGACACAGGACGTGGCAGATCCCTCTGGACGTGGCACGACTTGATACTAAGGCAAAGCACGGGAAACAGGAACGGGGGAACAAGGCACGGGTAACAACAGGAACGGGAAACACTAAGGGACCGTTTGCAAGACAAACTGGGAAAACTAACAACGCTCAGGCAAGGATTAGAAGGCCAGGGGCCTTCTTATAGACCAGGAAATCGTGGCAGTTGATGATGATGACGATTTCCTAATTACGCGCGCTGGCCCTTTAAGGCCGGGAGCGAGCGTGCGCGCGCACCCTACGGGACACAGCCGAACGGAGCGGAAGTGAGCGCTGGCGTCTCCTAGGAGGGAGACGGGGACCAGCGCTCACAGATCCATGGCCGCGGGCGTCGGGAGGTGAGTAAACCCGACGGCCCACGGCCATGGACGCTACAATATCATTGTTGAATGTCGACTTGAAGCTGTTTGCAAAAATTTTGGCACACAGGATGACTCTGCTATTACATGACGTGATTCATAATGACTAGGTGGACTTTATGCCGTTGCGGGAGGCTCGGGATAACACCACACGGGCTATTAATTTGATGTATCAGGCGGCCGTCACGTCCCTGCCCACATGCTTCCTCTCTACGGATGTGGAGATGGCCTTCGACAGGGTCAATTGGGATTTTATGTTGGCTACACTGCGGCATGTGGGGCTGGGTTCCCATATGATGCAGTGGATTTCGAGTCTCTACTTCTCACCCACGGCACAGGTTAAGGTGAACGGCCACTTCTCCTCCTCGCTCGCTATCTCCAACGGCATGAGGCAAGGTTGTCCCTTTAATTTTCATTTTGTGTTTGGAGCCTTTTTTGTGCCACATTCGCTCCAATCCGGACATAGCGGGTGTTTCTTTGGGAGGACGGTGCCATAAGGTGGCCGCCTATGCGGATGACCTGCTCTTTTTTCTCACTGCCCCCAGAATCTCCTTGCCCAATCTGTTGGCGGAGCTGAGTAGATACTCGAAGCTTTCTAACTTTAAGTTAATTACCAGAAATCGGAGGCTCTCAACATCTCATTGCCGTAGTCCCTGGTGGATGAGCTGTCGGAGTCCTTCTCTTTTAAGTAGGCCAGGGACTCCCTTAAATACCTGGAGGTTTGGCTAACCGGAGACCTATCTCGCCTTTACGCGGTGAATTACCCTCCGCTTCTTCAACGGGTGAAGAGCGATTTAGATTCCTGGACGTCGGGCACCTTCACATGGTTTGGTAGATGTGCCATCTTCAAGATGAATATTCTGCCCCGGATTTTGTATCTTACAGGCCTTGCCGGTACATGTCCCACGTCCCTTCTTCCAAGCCCTATTGTCCCTACTCCACAGATTTATATGGGTGGGCAAACCAGCGCGCATCGCGCGGTCCCTGCTTTTTCGTGCCAAGGGTGATGGTGGCATTGGTCTCCCGGATTTTGTCTCCTATCACCAGGCCTCTCATTTGACACGAATATTGGACTGGTTCAGGCACATGGGGATCAAACAGTGGGTGTCTATGGAACAGTCCTTTTTTGAGGTCCCGTTGCAGGCCCTGACCTGGTTAGGCACACAGGTCCCCTTCTCGGCTCGAATGCATACGACAATAGGGCCCTAGTGGTCGCATCCCGGCTCTTCCCTCGGAAGGAGATCTCTCCGTCCCCATCGCCCTTGTTCCCTATCTTGGGCAACCCGGCATTCCCACCGGGACAGGAGGGGGGCCCCTTCCGACACTGGTTGAGGGCGGGCAAGGGCTATGCGGATAATTTTATACAGGATTTGGCCTGGATGACCGGTTCACAGCTGTTACCCTTGTCAGAACCCATCTCCTTTTCCGCCTGGCAGGTCACCAGCTAGGACACTTCATTACATCCCTATCTAGGTGAATGAATGCCATGATTAAGAGCACTTGCCGTGCTCGAAACGCGTAGGCCCATTACACCTACCAAATACTGCCTTGATGCCAAGCCTGTTACCGAATTTTAAACAAGTTTTTTGGATACCAATAAAATTGGGAATACGTTCCTTTTTAAACCACACCATTGCAGCGCTGGATCTAATCCTTCCTTTTGTACTAATCCCTATCTAACCCTCAGGCATATTCGCGAGACTACACACCTTTCGAAAGACTATGCAGGGGCACGACATCGGTGCGCCACTCATTGTCCAGGCTCTATGCGCTGCTGATCTCCCCCTCTACCCTTTCCACACCTTCATATTTGAGTTGCTGGGAGAGGGACTTAGGTCTTACATTCACCGCAGAACAGACGGGTCGTCTGTTTACTATGTCACATAAATCATCCATGGCCAGCCGAATTCAAGAAGCAGGATTTAAGATCCTGTCGCGTTGGTATAGGGTGCCTTCCAGATTGCATGCAATGATACCGGCGGTCTCTCCGTTGTGTTGGAGATGTGGGGGCCAGGTGGGCACGATTTTGCATATCTTTTGGGAGTGCCCGCAGTTGTCAGACTTTTGGACTGAGGTGTGGCGCATTTCTTCTAAGTTTACGGACTTTCCTCTTCCGCGTTCTCCGGCTCTGTTCCTGCTCCATTTGTGCGAGGTCCCCTTATCTACGTACCGACGCTCGGTGGTTCGCCACTTGGTGAATGCTGCTAAGGCTTGTGTTCCCGTGTTATGGAGACAAACCTGTCCACCTACAGTGGGCATGTGGTTCGGCAAGATTCAGGAGATCATGAGAATGGAGGACCTCACGGCATCAATGAGAGAGGCTCATGCCAAATTTATCCAAACGTGGCGTGAGTGGATTCGATTCCAATCATCCGTGGAGCATAGGACCATTATGGCCTCCTGATGCGCTTCCTAGATTTATGTGTGTAAGGACAGTTTCCTCCCCTACCTCCCTTTCCCTTTCTCTCTGCCCCCCCCCCCTTCTTTTCTGTTGTTCTATGTTTCTAGTCTGTCCTTCTTTGGTTTTATGCATGGCTGCTGGTTTGGGATGTATAAAATTTGCTGTTTCTTCCGGATTGATGCAGATGTCGGTCAGAGCTGTGTATTGTATCTCTTGCATTGCACTTATTGTTATCGTACTTACTGGCCTGTGAGCCGATGTCTGTGCTGTTTATGTCGGCACTATCTTCTCGGTGTTTGAAAAATCAAAATAAAAGAATTTATAAAAAAAAAAGAAGTGACATGCACTTCTTTTTATGGTGCGTTTTTTTTATGTGACGTTTTTTCAAACTGACGCGTAAAAAAACACCCCATCGGAACGAAACGCCGTTTTTCCCATTGATATCAATGGGCAGATGTTTGGAGGCGTTCAGCTTCAGTTTTTTCAGCCGTTTTAAAGAGTTGCAAATAAGCCGTGTGAACATACGCTAACACCAGGCAGATCTCTAGACAATATCACTTGCCCCAGCTCATTCTGCTATGTTCAGCCAGGCCGTTGTACAAGTATGGCTCTTATTCTATGTTCACATCTGTGTTTGAAACCTACTTTCCCAGTCAAAAAGACAGGACACCAAACCGGAACCCAATTATAAGTCAACGGGTCCGTCATATAACGAATCTGGCAGAGGCTTGTGGCATCTGTTATGAATGGAAACCACAAACACAGATAGAACTATTTTCTATAGATAGCCTTGTTGAAACTGCCGATAAGTGAGACACCAATATCCCGAGATCACTTTTCGAAGTTTGGCTATAAATGACCAGCCTAGTAGCAGTGCCTGCCTGGCAGAAACGGAGGCCTTTTCTAAAAGCAGTACAAAATTAAGATGAAACAGACTTTCTTTGTTGCTGTGGAAACGGTTTAGGCCTGATTCACATGAATGCTGCGCATCTCGGACGTGAAAACTGCAGTTTTTCACGTCCGAGGTGCATCCGTGCTCAGCGCTGCGGGACGCGGTGTCACGCATCCACCACAGTTGAGAGTCTATCGAGGGATGCGTGAAAAGATAGAGCATGTCCTATTTTCCCACGGACCCTTCACACGGTCCGTTGAAACAACGGCTGTGTGAACGGCCACATTGAATAACATAGGTCCGTGGGACGGCCGCTGTTTCAACGGCCGTCCCACGGACGTTTAACACATTCGTGTGAATCAGGCTTTAGTTTGTGTGGAGTCTTTAATCACAGATGCCTCTGTTTTTATCAGAGTCTATCAAGGCATCCTAGACTGGGAGGGGGAGGGGGGATGGGAATGTACGAAGTTCTCCAAAAGTCAGCATAAAGCCAGAAAAGAAAGGAAAGGAAAACCTAATTCAAAAGGGATTTAAGTCGCACAGGCTACGAGAGAACAGTTCTCCTGTTTCTTTCACAACAATTAGCTAGTTACAGGGAAAGCATGATTTTTTTTATCGTAGCTGTGCTTTTGCCTGATCAAAAAGAAATAATAATAATAATAATAATAACAACAACAACAATAAAACATTTAATAATGGTAAAGGGAAATGTTATATATACGTGTTTATCAGAACAAATTTAGTTTGTGCCATTAAAGCCGGATTCACACGAGCGTTGCGCATCTCAGATGTGAAAAACTGCAGTTTTTCACATCCAAGGAGCACCCGTGCTCTGCGGGGGGGGGGGGGGGGGCGTTATTATGCATCCCCCCATAGACTAGAGTCTATGGAGGGATCCGTGAAGTGTCAAAAAATAGGACATGTCCTATTTTCCCACGGACCCTTGAATTACATAGGTCCGTGTGTATCGTGATACCGACAGTCTCCTTTGAAGCCTTGCCAGAGGCAGAGCTTCAAAGGAGTACAAAGATGGCAGCCCTGGGGGCCTTTACTAGGTCCCTAGGCTGCCATAGCAACCATTGTAAAAGCCTGTTCACGCCGTGGAGGGAGCGCAATGGCATGTTTCAGGGGGCACCACACTGATTCTAACAATTTAAATGCTGCCGTCATGATTGACCACGGCATTTAAGGCGTTAAACGGGCGGAATCAAAGTGAACTTTGATTCCACCCGCTGGAGTGAGTTGTCGGCTGTGTAACACAGCCGTCACCCACTGAGTATGGAGCGCGCTTAGCCTGTGAGCGCGCTCCATACTTCCCCTTGGCGACATCAACGTAATAGTATGGGGCATGTCGCCAAGGGGTTAAAAATGTTTGTTTCGTAACAATAACTTTTGCATAATGCATAATTTACAGTTGTATCTCACTACCATTACCAGGTATTTTTATAGTATAAAAATGTTCCAAAATATAATTTCACTGTAAATTAGCCTTTGTAGTGGTTTTCCCTCTAAAATCATCAATCCAGAATGGAAAGGGTTAAATAGCCAATATAAAGCACCGTCCTTTAGGGCTATATTTAAAACCTGCAGTTCATTTCCTAGTAAGTCATACACTTAGAAAGAAGACGTCTCTGTTCAATAAAAAGAAAGAGAAAATCCAGCGCTGTGTTTGATTAAAAAGGAAAATTGTTCCCAATTTTATTGAAAAAATAGTTAAAAGTTACACGGAGACGCAGTCTCAAGGTGTATATATAGCGGGCTGGATGACCTTGGCCTACGCGTTTCGAGCAAGCGTGTTGCTCTTAATCATGGCAAAAAGAATATGAGTGCCCCCAATGCTGTGTCTGCTTTATATACAAAGCAAACTACTATTCCAGAGTCAGCATAGGCTGACATTGATTGATAATTAATTCCGCAGGTGGAAACTTTAACCCATGTAGTGAACATGGGTGGAGTGTGTTTTCGTTACTTTGCATAACATGGTAAATTGGCTCTGAGTATCAGCGATCCACTGGTTGGTTTTTTACAAAACCAGAGCACTAATATAATGCTCTGGTTTTTCAGATCGTATTTGTTGAACCTTGGATCGTTTGATATTGATTTTATTATGAGTACTGGCCAGAAATACAAATTGAGATAGTCAGCGAACAGAAAATAGACTCAGCATAAAAGGGGCAAACATATATTAAACATTCCAAATATATAACAAGCGAAATAAGAATAAAAGTAAAAATGAATACAGATATAAAAAGACATTTACAGATCATGATCTAGTAATCTAGCTTCTAATATATCTGAATCACATTAGGATATAAACAAAAACAACGAGACATCTGCTTGTATATAATATTTAAACAGAACATTGTATTGGCACATGTGGTTTGATTAAAAAGAATGAGGGAAGAAAGAAATTTCCCTGCCACTATGACCCATTAGACTTGAAATTGAAAATTTAGTACATATGTATATATCCAAGGTATAGGAATTACATTTCTCTCGAGAACATTTGTATATTGTATATAAAAAATCAAATATGCATGGTTTCGTATGGATCAAGATGTCCTATCAATGTATCTTACTATAATTGTAGGCTAAGAATCGCGAAAGATCTTTTAATAGCGTACTAAAGCATACTTTGAATGTAAGTATGTATGATTCACAACATTCCCCATGTTTTCATTATTGTTATTTTGAATGTGGAGACTAAACTAGTTTTCGAATACACAGGGCTGATGTCTATTACAAAAAAATAAAAAATAAATAAAAAAAAAGGAAAAAAAACAAAAAAAAAAAACAACATAGCAACCATTGTAAAAGCCTGTTCACGCCGTGGGGGGAGCGCAATGGCATGTTTCAGGGGGCACCACACTGATTCTAACAATTTAAATGCTGCCGTCATGATTGACCACGGCATTTAAGGCGTTAAACGGGCGGAATCAAAGTGAACTTTGATTCCACCCGCTGGAGTGAGTTGTCGGCTGTGTAACACAGCCGTCACCCACTGAGTATGGAGCGCGCTTAGCCTGTGAGCGCGCTCCATACTTCCCCTTGGCGACATCAACGTAATAGTATGGGGCATGTCGCCAAGGGGTTAAAAATGTTTGTTTCGTAACAATAACTTTTGCATAATGCATAATTTACAGTTGTATCTCACTACCATTACCAGGTATTTTTATAGTATAAAAATGTTCCAAAATATAATTTCACTGTAAATTAGCCTTTGTAGTGGTTTTCCCTCTAAAATCATCAATCCAGAATGGAAAGGGTTAAATAGCCAATATAAAGCACCGTCCTTTAGGGCTATATTTAAAACCTGCAGTTCATTTCCTAGTAAGTCATACACTTAGAAAGAAGACGTCTCTGTTCAATGTCATTGTCAGTGTTACACAGTTATGCGTGTGTATTCTAGAAGAATATTCACTTTACTCTCCCTCTAGTGGTGATTTATAGGGCATATCATAATCCGATGCCAGACACTTTTCAACTTCTGCTTGCCTCTTTCAAGATACAATTGCAAATACTTTCCTATACGTACGTACCCCTTGAAAAAGCTACCGCGAAACGTGCGTCGGGGCTCTTGCTGTGGAGCTCATTTTTGGCTTGATATGCAATACACGGGTTGGTATGGCTTCTGGGACCTACTCTGGTTTTTGGTGATACCCTGGTCTCTATACCACTTTATTTACACTGAGATTTCAGTGTTAGCTACAAGTCTCTCGTGTATACTATTTTTTACAGGGTCTGTATTACATTGTTCTGTTTCAGCATGCTTTTTGGAGACACATTTTGTGGTGTCGGTTATCCTTGTACTGCACATTTATAGCATGACTGTCATAGTGACCCTGTCTGGTATTATTGAATGTTGAATATAGGCCATTCTGAGTAGCCTCATGTTCTCCACATTGTATATTTTAATTGTCTGTGGTTTTTAGGTCCTGATGGCCAACATGTTCTTATGTATATTGTATTAAAGAATTTATATTTTTTGCAAGTTACTTACTGTACTTGGTGTCATTATTTTTCCCTTTTGGGAGATTTGATTTGTCTTCACATACAGTTATAGGTATTTAATGCAAGTTATTAGTGACCTCCATCTCCTAGGTCCATTGAAAAGTAAGCATTGGTAACAACAATTCATTTAGAGTGAACAGGGGTAAGGCTTCGTTCACATCTACGTCGGGACTCCGTTCATGGGTTCCGTTGGAGCTTTCCGTCAGGGGAACCCATGAACGAAATCCAAACTGAAACAAACGGAAAACATAAGTTCCTGTTTGCATCACCATTGATTTCAATGGTGACGCATCCGGTGCAAATGGTTTAAGTTTGTCACCATTGTGTAAGGTTTCCGGCATTTTGACTGAATGAATAACGCAGTCGACTACAGTATTGATTCCGTCATAACGATGGAACCCTTAAACAACGGTGACAAACGGAAACCATTTGCACCGGACCCGTCACCATTGAAATCAATGGTGATGCAAACGGAAACTTATGCTTTCCGTTTGTTCCAGTTTGGATTCTGTTTATGGGTTCCCCAGACTGAAAGCTCCGATGGAACCCATGAACGGAGTCCCGACGCATATGTGAACGAAGCCTAAGGGGTAGGGGACACAGGTATACAGTGATTTTAGAGAAGACATGGGCTGTGGAAAACGGATTTAATTGACTTTAAATGGGGTACAATAATGAGACATTTTGTGATAGATCCCATGCACCATGTACAGCACAGTCCAAACAGATCAATAGTATATAGCCGAGCAGTTAAATGTATAAAGGGCGATCGAATCTTATACTAACTGGAATATTCCCGGTGTCCAGATCACCTTGTGGCTGAAAAAATAAATCCAAAATGGTGTAATATTGCCAAACTGATAAATAAATACACAATGGTGTAATATTGTTAAATTCTTATTTATCAGAGTGTGCAATATTACACCATTGTGGATTTATTTCTGTGCGAGATCTGGGCATAGGGAATAACCTAGTTAGTATAAGGTTGGAGCATTAGACTTATTGGAATAGCAACACCCAGTGTGTACGGTGCGTGTATCAACCACAGATCCAGGAATACTAATTTTGACACTACTATTGCAACTACGTAAGGTGGAGAGAATTTGGAGTATCTTCCACAAAGAAAAGGATGGACTGCACAGAGTTGAGCGGTGAAGTATCATAAAGAAAATAAACGGCCGGACTGAGAAAATTACCCCAATGACACAGACATTACTCCAATGGCAAAGACTATATATATTGGAAGTCATAAAACATCTCAGAAGATGATCCAAAGCACTGCAGGGGCTCTCCGGCCTGAGCTACGATCAATGTTCATCATTCTGCAATAAGAAAGAACCATTGCAGTCAGGATTCATGGGTGAACAACCAGACAGAAACCACTATTTACCAACAACGACATAAATGCTCATCTTACATTAAGAAAAAATAAAACACCCTTGATGATCCCCAAGCTGTTCTATAAACAAATTACTCAAAAGAGGGCAACACAGGTTCTACTATTTCTTGAGTTCAGTAAATTACACTATAGCAAGAACATCATACTATCAATATATTTTACAACTTCGCACCAAGAATAGATCAAAGTTTGTGGAGGCCTCTGGGCAAAAATTTGGTGGGTGCCCCCTCATCAGTAACAGTGCCTCATACAGTGTATGGCCAACTTGAACTGGCCATACACATTAGATAATTGTTAACATATCCTATCAATGTCAACAGAGTCTGACAACCATGTAATGTGTAATTCCCTCTAGGTGGCGTTCCAGAAGGTGGAGTGGTCAGTCCGGCCACTGTATTCATACTGTTGTTATGTTGTGCTCCACTTATATGACCTGTCAGGCCTGTGTTATTATGTTGCCTCTTAGCGTTTATTATCGGTTGGCAGGAAAGGGGCGAAGCTTGGCTGGATGTATCTAGACTGTTGGAGCCGGGATGTAAGGCCTGGACACCATATTGTCTGCTTCACAGCAGCATAACAGGCTGATGAAGTGCAGTGTGGTTGCGCCGCGACAACATGATAGGTGGCGCCTAATGTATAAGATGGTAGCCTTTCCACCAAGCTGTATTCAGTGTGGGGTAAAACATTAGGATAGTCCTGGGCTGCATTGCGTAAGAGAGGGAGAGTTGAAGAGCTGCTGCAGAAGTATTGGAGCATTGCATCTAGCTGCAAGTATAGATGCCACATTCGTTTGGCCTGTGGCATAGGACATGGAGCTCCGACGCAAGTGCGTAAGTGGTTGGTACAGGCAGGACCCTTCCTACAGGCAGCCTGCAAAGTTGCAAGATGTCAGCCATTTGCGGCCTACTAGGCTATCTATTGCCGTCCACCCCTGCACCCACGACAAACAAGCAGCCAGCCATCCTAATTTGCCTGGCCTGTGCCTCATTTTTGAGCCTCTAATATTGAGACTTGTATCTTCCTGCTGTGGCCGGTTGTGGCAATAACTGCAGTCTTAGTAAAGTTGAGCTTTGCCACCAATCTCCATTCCATCCTTGCCTGCGAATCGCCTGCGTCCGGACCCTACACACCCACTGACTGGGGGGCCGTGATTTACAGGCTGACAGCTATCTACTGTGTATGGCCAGCCTCAGTTGATAATACTAATGGCCGCATAGATCTCAAAAATGCAAATCACTTTTCTCAGTCACAAATATGCAGTTGCATTTTCCTTCTCCACTCCTCATGGCAGTTCATACAATGTGATTTACTAAGCAGATGGAGTCGGTGTCTCAGATTAATCGGGTAGACTGTACAGAAAACCGTTGCAGGTGGTGCACCATATTTTTGAAAGGTCTTTGAAACTGCTAACAAAGCCTAAGACAATGTTGAATTTCGTCTTTCAAAAGTGGCATTGTAGGGGAGTGTCAGAGGTATGGGGGTTACTACTAGTTAGTCACAGCTATAAGATTTATTGATCATTACAAGTAGGGCACAGCTTGTGCCTCTTTTATATTGGGTTATAATATTAGAGACATTTATCATAGGCTATGTTATGACTCTCAAATTGAAGGGAAACGTCTGAAATCTGCAGCTAGTAACAATACATGTAAATAAAAAATAAAAAAAAGCAGTTTAGTGTATGATGCAAGCTTGGCAAATCTCTATAAAAAGCCAGTTTTCCTTTACGGAATACTTCAAAATGGCACCAGAACTTGTCTCTGCTACAGTACTGACAAATTTGCCTCTAAAATTCATAGGGTAAAGAGCCTTCCATGATAAAATGCTTGAGATCTGTTATTCATCCTAATGAAAGACAAAACTAATTTTAGAAAAAACACAATTTTCACAGTAATCTCTAATGGTCTAGTCTGTGCATGGTCATTTTTTTTTTGTTATTCTGTTGAATTCTGATGACATCAGCACAATAAAAAGGCAGTTTGTTCACATGACCCACATAACAATGTCACTTCTATATACAATCCTCTATAGGACTGTTTTGTAGGTAGGACAAGGACTGTTTATAGAAAATTAAGATGCTAATTTTGCTAATGTAACCCCTTCCCACCACAGCCATTTAAAATGTTTGTTCAGTTTAGATTTTTCATCCCCGCATTCCAAGTGCCGAATTTTTTTTATTTTTTGGTTGACATAGCAATATAAGGGCTTTTTTTTTTAGGGACGAGTTGTAGTTTTTGATGGCACAATTTATTATACCATATGATGTACTGAGAAACTTTTAAAAATGATTTTGTAGGGGTAGAATTAAAAAAAACAAAACAGCAATTCCTCTCTTGCGTTTTGCGTTTCATTTTAATGGTGTTCACTGTGGTAAAAATGACATGTTAACTTTATTCTGCAGAACAATATAAATATGGTGATACTGACTTCATTAAGGCCCCAAGCTGCCATGACAACCATCAGCACCCCACAAGCGTTTTGGGGCATTGGGGGCAATGGAATTACAGAAAGCCCCCCCCCCCCCCCCCCTCTGCCTAGTGGTCTAAATGCAGTGGGCACTATTGACCGTGGCATCTAAGCGGTTCAATGCACAGTTATCTCCGATCCTGGCTGTTAGAGCAGGGTGTCCGCTGTAAAATATAGTTGACACCCTCAGTGTATGGAGCCTGCTCCATACACCCACCCCCAATTCCGCCGCACATGTTCTGCAGATGTTGGGAATGGGTTCATTCTGTTTAAGGATATTGATTCCAACACTACTAGTAAAAGAGGTCTCAAGTTTAGGCCTCAAGCACACACTTGTGCTACAACTTGAGGGTTGCTTCTAGGGTAGAATAACTCAGTAATACTTTTCCACAGAGAGGCACGGCACGGCGGCACATGGAGTGTCTATGGCTCTGTAATGCGGAAAAGGGAGTACATGCGCCGCCATATAGGCTTTGTAAACACAGCTCTGTCCTAAGCATGAGACCTTAGGCAAAGGTGTAAATAAAAGGAGGGTTCAGTTTCTCTGTACTGCCACTTCAGGGGAAATTAAGCATTACACAGTGCCCGTTCATATCAATGGATTGTCTGTGTAATGCAGGACTGGACAGGTCCTCCAGAGGGAGAGAGAGTCGCTCTTTGTAATCGCTCTCCACTCTGATGAGGATGAGGATCCTGAACAGAGGACCCTCCTCTATTAAATCAGAATTCCCTATTAGGGTATATGAAAATTAGTTTCTAAACTGGACAATCCCTTTAATAAGCTTGGAACAACTATTTGTTTTCCCTTCTTTTGAATTGTAATCCCTGTGTTTAGCTGTGATCTGAAGAAACCTACTTCTTGAAAAGAGATAGATCATTGTCAAACACAGTTTGAATGAACAATGTACAAGGTAAACATTGTAATGAATGCAGTAAACCATTCCACTAGTAATTAAGCAGACAATATTAGGATGTGAGACTTGACTTGATACTTATTTACATTTTCATTGTGTTCCGCAGTGATATATGTGTTGACAACTTTATCAAAATTCATTACCCTTAGGTTACTTACTTGGATCAACAGAGCATCCTACTAGTTTTTTGGAGACAGCTTAAAAAATATATTGAGTAAAGAACCGAGAAATCTTGTTATTTTTGCTTCAAGCATTTCTAAAAACTGGTGCGAAAGAAAAATGTGCTATAATATAGCAATTAGGCTCGATGCACATCTCCTCTGTGATACACTGCCAGCATTTACTGTACGTCAGCATCCCCATAGGCTTTAATGGCTAAACGTATACCAAACAGGTATACATCAGCCTAATGCAGTGTGGACGGTGTTGGAAAGCGCAGTTGACTGCGGTTTTCAGTAAAACTGTATACTAAATAAAAACTGTGTGGAATACGCAGAGCAGGGTCATCGGGATCTTTGGCCCGGTGCCCTAGGCGACTGCCACATTCAGTGGTCGTCAGGATCTTTGGCCCGGTGCCCCTGTGACTGCCACATTCAGTGGTGTCGCAGCGGTCGGACTGGCAGCGGCCCCCTGTCTGTAAAAATGTACTATAGTAACTGGGGCCTATGTCATAAAATAAACTGGCCCCTGTTACTATACTAATAACACCATACTTACCCTCATTCCCGAGCACAGCAGAAGTCCTGACGTCTTCTCGCGTCATGACACTGTGCGCCGCGCATGACTTCACGACACTGGATGGTGTCAGGACATCTGCTGCACCCGGAGCCAAGGAGGAGGGTGAGTGTAATATTACTGCCTGCTGTGGTCTTGTATCTAAGTCTGCCTTGTAGTAGGCTTAGATACAGGGTTTAACAGACATTATCACACATACAGTGAAGGAAATAAGTATTTGATCCCTTGCTGATTTTGTAAGTTTACCCACTATCAAAGACATGAACAGTCTAGAATTTTTAGGCTAGGTTAATTTTACCAGTGAGAGATAGATTATATAAAAAAAAAAAAAAGAAAATCACATTGTCAAAATTATATACAGGGTGGGCCATTTATATGGATACACCTAAATAAAATGGCAATGGTTGGTGATATTAACTTCCTGTTTGTGGCACATTAGTATATGGGAGGGGGGAAACTCTTCAAGCTGGGTGTTGACCATGGCGGCCATTTTGAAGTCGGCCATTTTGTATCCAACTTTAGTTTTTTCAATGGGAAGAGGGTCATGTGACACATCAAACTTATTGAGAATTTCACAAGAAAAACAATAGTGTGCTTGGTTTTTCCGTTACTTTATTCTTTCATGAGTTATTTACAAGTTTCTGACCACTTATAAAATGTGTTCAAAGTGCTGCCCATTGTGTTGGATTGTCAATGCAACCCTCTTCTCCCACTCTTCACACACTGATAGCAACACCGCAGAAGAAATGCCTCCCGATCTGACCCCCTTAGACTTTTATCTTTGGGGTCATCTGAAGGCAATTGTCTATGCTGTGAAGATACGAGATGTGCAGCAACTGAAACTACGGATACTGGAAGCCTGTGCTAGCATTTCTTCTGCGGTGTTGCTATCAGTGTGTGAAGAGTGGTAGAAGAGGGTTGCATTGACAATCCAACACAATGGGCAGCACTTTGAACACATTTTATAAGTAGTCAGAAACTTGTAAATAACTCATGAAAGAATAAAGTAACGTTAAAACCAAGCACACCATTGTTTTTCTTGTGAAATTCTCGATAAGTTTGATGTGTTACATGACCCTCTTCCCATTGAAAAAACTAAAGTTGGATACAAAATGGTCGACTTCAAAATGGCCGCCATGGTCAACACCCAGCTTGAAAAATTTCCCCCCTCCCATATACTAATGTGCCACAAACAGGAAGTTAATATCACTAACCATTCCCATTTTATTTAGGTGTATCCATATAAATGGCCCACCCTGTATACTTATTTGCATTGTGCACAGAGAAATAAGTATTTGATCCCCTACCAACCATTAAGAGTTCAGCCTCCTCCAGACCAGTTACACGCTCCAAATCATCTTGGTGCCTGCATTAAAGACAGCTGTCTTAAATGGTCACCTGTATAAAAGACTCCTGTCTACAGACTCAATTAATCAGTCTGACTCTAACCTCTACAACATGGGCAAGACCAAAGAGCTTTTCTAAGGATGTCAGGGACAAGATCATAGACCTGCACAAGGCTTGAATGGGCTACAAAACCATAAGTAAGATGCTGGGTGAGAAGGAGACAACTGTTGGTGCAATAGTAAGAAAATGGAAGACATACAAAATGACTGTCAATCGACATCGATCTGGGGCTCCATGCAAAATCTCACCTCGTGGGGTATCCTTGATCCTGAGGCAGGTGAGAGCTCAGCCGAAAACTACACAGGGGAACTTGTTAATGATCTCAAGGCAGCTGGGACCACAGTCATCAAGAAAACCATTGGTAACACATTACGCCGTAATGGATTAAAATCCTGCAGTGCCCGCAAGGTCCCCCTGCTCAAGAAGGCACATGTACAGGCCCGTCTGAAGTTTGCAAATGAACATCTGGATGATTCTGAGAGTGATTGGGAGAAGGTGCTGTGGTCAGATGAGACTAAAATTGAGCTCTTTGGCATTAACTCAACTCGCTGTGTTTGGAGGAAGAGAAATGCTGCCTATGACCCAAAGAACACCGTCCCCACTGTCAAGCATGGAGGTGGAAACATTATGTTTTGGGGGTGTTTCTCTGCTAAGGGCACAGGATTACTTCACCGCATCAATGAGAGAATGGATGGAGCCATGTACCGTCAAATCCTGAGTGACAACCTCCTTCCCTCCACCAGGACATTAAAAATGGCTCGTGGCTGGGTCTTCCAGCACGACAATGACCCGAAACGTACAGCCAAGGCAACAAAGGAGTGGCTCAAAAAGAAGCACATTAAGGTCATGGAGTGGCCTAGCCAGTCTCCAGACCTTAATCCCATCGAAAACTTATGGAGGGAGCTGAAGATCCGATTTGCCAAGCGACAGCCTCAAAATCTTAATGATTTACAGATGATCTGCAAAGAGGAGTGGGCCAAAATTCCATCTAACATGTGTGCAAACCTCATCATCAACTACAAAAAACGTCTGACTGCTGTGCTTGCCAACAAGGGTTTTGCCACCAAGTATTAAGTCTTGTTTGCCAAAGGCATCAAATACTTATTTGTCTGTGCACAATGCAAATAAATATATATAATTTTGACAATGTGATTTTCTTTTTTTTTTTTTTTATATAATCTATCTCTCACTGGTAAAATTAACCTAGCCTAAAAATTCTAGACTGTTCATGTCTTTGACAGTGGGTAAACTTATAAAATCAGCAAGGGATCAAATACTTATTTCCTGCACTGTATATATAGATGTCTAGAAATCTTAGTTTAATTGGATTTACCAATGGCATGGTTGGTATGATCATGAAAACCGGAAGTGTAATAGTTAGGGGCAGACACTCCCCATATCCAATAAGAAATTTTGTAAAAGACTCAGTGAGAATGGAGGTAGGTGTAGAAACCACAGGGATTGGATGAGGGAAGTGTCAATCAAATCTAGCGACCGGAAGTAGGTCAACACGAAACCGAAAGTGAGCTAATTTGGGGCGGTAATTTATGTAAATGACTCCGTGAAAACGGATATACACTACCGTTCAAAAGTTTAGGGTCACTTAGAAATTTCCTTATTTTTGAAAGAAAAGCACAGTTTTTTTTCAATGAAGATAACATTAAATTAATCAGAAATACACTCTATACATTGATGTGCTAAATGACTATTCTAGCTGCAAACGTCTGGTTTTTAATGCAATATCTACATAGGTGTATAGAGGCCCATTTCCAGCAACCATCACTCCAGTGTTCTAATGGTACATTGTGTTTGCCAACTGTGTTAGAAGGTTAATGGATGATTAGAAAACACTTGAAAACCCTTGTGCAATTATGTTAGCACCGCTGTAAACAGTTTTGCTCTTTAGAGGAGCTATAAAACTGTCCTTCCTTTGAGCTAGTTGAGAATCTGGAGCATTACATTTGTGGGTTCGATTAAACTCTCAAAATGGCTAGAAAAAGAGAGCTTTCATGTGAAACTCGACAGTCTATTCTTGTTCTTAGAAATTAAGGCTATTCCATGCGAGAAATTGCCAAGAAACTGAAGATTTCCTACAACGGTGTGTACTACTCCCTTCAGAGGACAGCACACACAGGCTCTAACCAGAGTAGAAAGAGAAGTGGGAGGCCCCGCAGCACAACTGAGCAACAAGACAAGTACATTAGAGTCTCTAGTTTGAGAAAGACGCCTCACAGGTCCTCAACTGGCAGCTTCATTAAATAGTACCCTCAAAACGCCAGTGTCAACGTCTACAGTGAAGAGGCGACTCCGGGATGCTGGCCTTCAGGGCAGAGTGGCAAAGAAAAAGCCATATCTGAGACTGGATAATAAAAGGAAAAGAGTAATATGGGCAAAAGCACACAGACATTGGACAGAGGAAGATTGGAAAAAAGTGTTATGGACAGACGAATCGAAGTTTGAGGTGTTTGGATCACACAGAAGAACATTTGTGAGACGCAGAACAACTGAAAAGATGCCTGACGCCATCTGTCAAGCATGGTGGAGGTAATGTGATGGTCTGGGGTTGCTTTGGTGCTGGTAAAGTGGGAGATTTGTACAAGGTAAAAGGGATTTTGAATAAGGAAGGCTATCACTCCATTTTGCAACGCCATGCCATACCCTGTGGACAGCGCTGGATTGGATCCAATTTCATCCTACAACAGGACAATGACCCAAAGCACACCTCCAAATTATGCAAGTACTATTTAGGGAAGAAGCAGGCAGCTGGTATTCTATCTGTAATGGAGTGGCCAGCGCAGTCACCAGATCTCAACACCATAGAGCTGTTGTGGGAGCAGCTTGACCGTATGGTACGCAAGAAGTGCCCATCAAGCCAATCCAACTTGTGGGAGGGGCTTCTGGAAGCATGGGGTGAAATGTCTCCCGATTACCTCAGCAAATTAACAGCTAGAATGCCAAAGGTCTGCAATGCTGTAATTGCTGCAAATGGAGCATTCTTTGACAAAAGCAAAGTTTGAAGGAGAAAATTATTATTTCAAATAAAAATCATTATTTCTAACCTTGTCAATGTCTTGACTATATTTTCTAGTCATTTTGCAACTCATTTGATAAATATAAGTGTGAGTTTTCATGTAAAACACAAAATTGTCTGTACATATTTCTTGCGGATTTAAAATTACATTTTCTCCATTTAAGAAAAGAAAGAAGAGAAGAGAAAGGGAATGTTGTACTCCTGTCGTCTTTCAAACCACATATTACTTGAGTCAATTCCCTCTGATGAAACATATCTTTTACTTCAAACCAGCATTTGAACTGATGTCGGTTTTAATGTCTTAATTGTTAGATGTAATAAAATATTGTCCGGCACTGTTCTGCTTTCATGTAAACAGCAGGGACTTCAGACAAAGCTGTTTTTGTGTGAATAATAGTGCCTTTTAGTCTGCGCACTTTGAAGGATATTGGCCAGGACTTCTTAAAGAATATCTACACTCTGAATTAGATTAGAGGCTTTTTACCAAATGTTGTACGGCCAAAATAATTTCCTGTTCAGACACTGATAACAGTTGGCAAACTTAAATAAAAGGCGGAATTGTTAGTCTGCTTTAATGAATATGCCTTCCATTCACAGCTGTAGAAATCCTGTTTAGATTTTACTACATTTAGAGTATACAACAAGGTCAGGCAACCCTGGAGAGGCAGAGATCTACTGAAATAGAGAAGGCTCTGAAGGTTTACCGCAATAAAAATATATTTTCAAGAAACTAACACTGCTATGCCACAAATTGTTACAATAAAACACAAATGATTGCAGCGCCTATTTATTTTTATTTTTTTCTTCTTTAATAGGGACACCAATGTAAAACAGATTACCTTGAAGGGCAGAAGACCCCAGCAGGCCTCAGTGGCTGCAACAGAGCTAGGCAGCCAGTTCTTAGTATTAAGTCTATACAGTTGTTTTTTTCACCTCTGGATGTTTCCATTCATTCACATCAAACTGAGCCCGTTTTTATCCTGCAGGGAATGAAATTTACAGTAAAACGGGAACACCTTTAGGTACAATGCTTAAAGGCTATATAAACCTTTGAATGGATTTTTTTTTTTAATAAATAAGGTCAGTTAGTGTGATTGGTGCAACTTTCAAATTGTTTTTATTAAAAAATTATTTTTACTTTTTGAGATACGGCTGCTCTGTATTCTCTATACAGAGCAGCTGTATAAGTCGCTAAATCCTGTTCCCATCAAGTCCACGGGACTGATGGGTTCAGTGAAAGCGGGTTCTGTGTGTCTCTGACACGCAGGACCCTCCTGTTATCCATTATATCTACGTTCATAACTTAGATGTGATAGATTACAGGTGGATCCTGTGTATCAGAGACCCGCAGGACACGCTGACACTGAACCCGTCAGGTCTGCAGGACTGTATGCAGAATACAGAGCAGCTGTATTACAAAAAGTAAAAATATTTTTAAATAAAAACGAATTATAACGTTGCACCAATCACACTGACTGACCTTTTTTTTTTTTTATAAAAAAAAATGTGTAATTCAAAGGTTTACATAGCCTTTAATAGTTGCACAACAATTACAGTATAGGTTAAAACGTAATCATCATTGCATATAACTCTTGACATGTTATATGTCAGAAGTGTTGATCGTGGAGGTCTGGGTTACGGAGGATCGCTGAAGGGCAGTTTAGCTGAGTTACGTGCCCCTTCGGCTCTGATCGGCTTTTTAAGCCACTTCTGGGAGAACCGGGGTTAGTGGTATCCAAGTGGCTGCTTGGCCATTCCAGGGGAGCTAGAAAACAACTTTCGGAGCCGAATGGGTACACCATTCTGTCCCTTCGTGTTCACATTGACTTTCATGAAAGGGATTAGAGTGGAGTTTACATGCACCAGTGCAGGAATGCCAGGGACTGTGTATACCTTTCCAATAATATGCTTGAAAATAAGACTTTACTTATGTTATTGTCACAAAATGCTAAACACAAAGTAATAGTGTGAACATAAGTGTAAAGGATCTGCCAGGCACAACTTCTGTGGATACTCCCATAGGTAATCAGTCTGCGACTGAGTCTATGTCTCTGAGACTGGCTCCATCTTCCACCACTCAGGATGGCAGGCTTAGGAGTGGGAGAGCCTATCGCAGCCTGGCCAGATGGAGCTAGCTCCCGCCCTCTGTCTATTTATACATGCCTTTCCTGTTCCTCCTTTGCTTGTGATTATTCTCGTGTGGTTTCCTGGCCCAGCTACAGCTTCTATCTATTTGATCCTGCTCCATACTGACCCTGGCTTTCTGACTACTCTCCTGCTCTGTGTTTGGTACCTCGTGCACTCCTGGTTTGACTCGGCTCGTTCACCACTCTTGTTGCTCACGGTGTTGCCGTGGGCAACTGCCCCTTTCCCTTTGCTTTGTGTTCCCTTGTCTGTTTGTCTCGTGCACTTACTGAGCGTAGGGACCGCCGCCCAGTTGTACCCCGTCGCCTAGGGCGGGTCGTTGCAAGTAGGCAGGGACAGAGTGGCGGGTAGATTAGGGCTCACTTGTCCGTTTCCCTACTCCCGTCATTACAATAAGAATTGAAAACTCCCTGTAGTCCATCAATTTATTTTCTGTACTGATCCACAGGGAAAGAAATTTTGACTGGCATTGCCCAGATGATTTAGACAGATGGAAACCATATGAGGAGTTAGAGACCGTGGTGCTCAGTAACATTACAAGGTCCATAAAGTATAGCACAATAGAGAGAAAGATTGCGGCTCTCACTGCAGTGATCCTTACAGTCTCTATTCTACATAGGTGAACACACGCAGGAAACTTAGTGAGGGGTGCCTAATCCTGGCCTTGAAAAAGGGACACAGACATGAAGTGGCCATTGGCCAGTTGTGGTCACACCAACATTTTTTTTCCTTGAGTTCACCTATATGGAATAAACACTTGATTTACAGTGGTAAGTGGTGTAATCTCTCTATGTTAATATTATCATCATCCTCATCATCCGAAAACTTCTTTGCAATACATGCAATTCTCTAATATGTTATTAAAAGGGGCTAAAAAAAAATGGAACTATGATTTTAAGAAGAACATTCTACATTCAGCATGGCTGTTATAATCTGGTTTATTTTGAGTAAAAATAAAATATTTGTCCAAGGTAATAATTAATCCTGGTAATCCTGATATATGCTGATGGGGATCAAAAAGCCTGAAACAGATCTGTTTGCAGATGGTATTCTAATACAGAAGTTGCATCCTAAGATTCCTTCTATGGGGGGAGGGGGGGGGGGCATTGTATATGGCACTTAAACAATTATTTATTTAGTCCAGTTACTTATTTATTTCAGTTACTTATATAGCGCCAACATATTACGCAGCGCTGTACAGTGCAATGCATAGATAGGTACGAGAGGTATGTTAGGTATTGGGGAAAAGAGGGAAAAGGGAAACATTTTTTAATAATACTCTTTTCTTTGTTGTTTTGTATGGTAATGCATTAAATAAAAAATACATAAGAGATACACAAATGAAGAACTCCCAGAAACCATCCATGGTGGTGTCACTAGTTTTAATGGAAGGCAAAGAGTCTGTAGGCAGTAGTTCTGTTCTTACATAGTATTCACATACTTTCCTAACATTCTTGTTCACATTAACATAAATTGTTAATATATCCAGTACATGAATAATATTCGTTTAGACGTTGAGATGAAAATACAGAGGATATACAGTATGACTTAGTTGCCATAAAAGGTTGTGAGAAATTAAGTCCACACACAACATAGTTTAAAGGAGTTTTCTGGTTTAAAAAACCCATTTTCAAATACCTTCATAATTTAATTAAGCTCAGAACCCTCATCTATTAGTCAAAGTAGAGAGTGGCCACAAAGAGCTTATTTTATTCTGAAGGACCCAGCACATCTATGCATTACACATACAGCCCAATTTCAATGAGAACGGTGTAATTCTTCATTTTTCCTGTGGTGGCACTGCAGGGCAATTGAACACTGGCTGCTAGGCTCCTCCAAAGACTACAGCTGATCGCTGGGTGTCCCACCAGACATCTGATGTCCAAAGTGCACAACTACTTTAACCCCTTGGCGCACAGTGACATAACTGTCTAGAGGTTATAGAACACACAGTAACATCAGGAAGATGGCGTGGGCAAAGCAGTTGTGCCCAAGGTTGCCAACCTGATGTGGGTTTTTCTCAGGACAACTTATTCAAAAATCACAGACCGCAAATATTTTTTAAGGACAGTTTGGAAAACCACAATGAATGATAAAGATTAGAAGTAATATATGTCTATAGCTTAGAATAGTGATATGAACACATTAGCAGCATGTACTGTGGCCCCTAAACCAATGATAATTACAATCAAAATAAATGGCACAAACTCATTCAACTTAAAAAAAAACACGGACGCATCAATTTTTTTTTTTTAAAGATTAAAGACACTGGAAAAACGACCCTTATTTTTCAGGAATTTACAGCCGGTTGGCAACCCTGTTTGTGCCCACATGATCAATAGTGGGAGAACAGTTGTAGCTGTGATCTGCGATTGTGAACTACCAAGATGCTGCGATCAAAACTGGGGGGGCTTTCTTTGTTTGACACCTGACAGCCCAGCATTGCAATCACAGGGGCTAAAAGTTTTAAAGGGGTTTTCCAGGAAATAAAAATTGATGGCCTATCCTCAGGATAGGCCATCAATAGATGATGGGTCGGGGTCCGACCCCATCTGTTTCGAAGGGGCCGCAGTGCTTATACAAGCAGTGCTTCCCCTTCATTTTTACTTGCTCACTTCACTTTAATGGGAGAAAAGGCTGCAATATGTGTCAAACACTCACAGTGAGCAAGATAAAATGAAGGGGAAGCAGCGCTCGTATAAGCGCTGCGGGCCCTTCAAAAAAGCTGATCACCGGGGGGTCCCGGGAGTCAGATCCCGACCCATCAATTTTTATTGCCTGGAAAACCCCTTTAAAACTGTTAGCCTGGGGCTATACAAGGTCCCCAGGACTGTCCAGCAGTGATACCTCTTAGGACATACCTTAGGTATGCCCTGACAGGTGCCTTCTGCATTATACATGCACGGGCAATAATGTATTGGAATATACAAATATTCTAATATATTAAAATGAAAAAAATATACTTTATTTTTGATGTGTGGTGAATGGCGTAACAACAACAATAAAAAATGTCAGAATTGGATTTTTAATGCATTTAACCTTTATAAAGTTATAGGAAATGTTTACCTTAACTTATATATATTATAGATACCCCAAAATGATCACTAAAATATCTACAACGCGTGGCACAAAAAAAATCAAGATCTTATAAAGCTACATTAACAAAAAAAATATTTTAAATAAAGTTATGACTGTCAGAAAGTGGGGAGATAAAAAGTTATGAAAACTATGGGGTCCTGAAAGGCAAAAATAGTTTGGACCTTGAGGAGTTAAATAAATAATCCAGCAGGAAACAATAGGTTAGATTTATCAATGAAAATGCCAGTTTTTGGCATAATTGCAATTAAAATGATGCTCAGCACAAACATATTGATGGGTACCCTTCCATTCCTAAAGGACCATCTACACATAGCAGTACTCATTAGTATTTGTTATTTTTTGTGTGATCTTAATGATTATTGAGTAGTCTAAATGTACAAAAAGATCAACAGTAAACAATAAAACTATTGTATACATTGCTTAAAATTGATCGTTCATACATAAAAATGATCATTATCACTGGTGACATTGGTTAAGGTAAATGCTGCTCATCTGACCTTTACCACTTACACTACATATGCTGCTTAGATCAATATTTGTTGCTATTTTTAAATCATTGATGGTCTCTGGTTTGAAAACTTGCTACATTTAAATGCAGCTTAAAAGGCTATTTGTTTATTTCTTCAATGCATCTAAAATGAAAAATTAAGCAACTTTGCCAGTAGCCTTCATGAAAAATATCCTACCGTTTTGTGTATACAGCTCCTATGCAGACCTATGTGTCTCCACGTTAACAGACAGCAAACAAACCCTATGTAGTCTGATCCTGCAATCATATTCCCTTCTATTTACTCCCTACCTCTTTCTAACATATACTTGTTAGATTAGAAAGTAGGGGACAGATAAAAGCGTGTATGACTGCAGGATCAGACTACACAGGATTTGTTAGTTGCTTGTTACCATAGAGATGTATATATCTGAATAGCAGCTATATACACAAAACTGTAGGACAATTTATAATAAAGACTATTTTCAAAATAGCTTCATTTTTTACTCTGCATGCATTGGAGAAAGAATAATAAAAAATTGGTTGTGAGTTTGGACAATACAACTTGTACTGTGTGTCGTTTGCAGAGATCTGGTATATTTAGTAAATAACTCAGCAGTTGGCAGACTGAGGGTGGATTCAGACGAACGTGGAGGTTCTGCGCGCGTGGCAGCAGCGTGTCAGCTCCGTGTGTCCTGTTCATATGGTGCACGGCTGCGTGCTTTTCGCGCAGCCGCCATCAATATGACACTCCGTTTGGATGTTTGTAAACAGAAAAGCACATGGTGCTTTTCTGTTTACATTCATTCTTTTACTGCTGTTGCGCGAATAACGCGCGTCCCACGGAAGTGCTTCCGTGGGGCATGAGTGATTTTCACGCACCCATTGACTTTAATGGATGAATGGTGCGCGAAAAACGCCTAAATATAGAACATGTCGTGAGTTTTACGCAGCGGACTCACGCTGCGCAAAACTCACGGACTGTCTGCACTGCCCCATAGACTTCTTTAGGTTATACCACGCGGGCTGCACGGAAGAAAATCACGTTCGTCTGAATCCGCCCTTAGGCTGTGTTCACACAGAGTCTTTTGCAGGAGGAAAATTCTGCTCAAAATTTCGTTTGGGATTTTGAGGCAGAATTTGACCTTCCTGCACGGCGTTTGCCGCGATTTTCGCTGCGTTTTTCGCTCGCGCCCATTGAGTGCTGTGGGCAGAAAACTCCGAAATACGCTTTCTCTGCCTCCCATTGATGTCAATGGGAGGTCAGAGGCGTAACCGTGTGAAGATAGGGCATGTCCCTTCTTTCTCCCGCTCGCGGGAGAAAACCGCCTCGGCGTCCCATTGAAATCAATGGGAGGCATTTTCGGCCGGTTTTTGACGAGATTTGCGGCGCGGTTTCCGTGCCCAAAAAATAGTAAAAAAACTCAGTGTGAACTTAGCCTTAACCTGGGTAGACAAAACTCTGAAGTAATCCTGATGCGCCAGAATAAAGAGCCTGAAGTCATACCAGCAAAGTAACATTTCTAGAGAACCTCTGGCTAGAAGTCAGCCTGGATGTTCTCTAAAGCTTCTAAGATAATTCCATTTGTCTAGTGAATATGGGGAATAACATGATTTAATATTAGACATGCTGAGCTAAATCAACAGTAAACCCATCCATTTACCTTTTTTCCCCCTACACTTCTCTCTACCATTATTCTAGATATATCTCTGTACCACTCAGTGTCAGTGAAATCCTATAGCATCCATGCCAGGTCGGTGAAAAGGGTCATAATATATCAAATGTTACATGAGAAGATGCTTCATAAACATTAGTCTTCACTCCATATATTTAAATATAAGTTTTGTAATAAATAATGCTATATAAAAATATGTATAATAAAGTTTTACTTCATTTTTGCCTGACAGTAAAGAAGGGTTTAAAATAATCTAAAAACTTTCCTTAGCATTCCAGAAAACGGCGGTCATCTGTTTGAGATTAAACTTGTCGGGTGATTTATCAATATTAGGCTCTATTCTCACTACATTTGCAGTTTACGCTCGATGAATACACCGAATGTATCCATAGGTCCCCATTCATCCAGCAGATGACAAAAGAGTGTCATTTTGGCATCTGTCGGGCCAGTATGCATCGTTATACCGTTTTTCAACTGTATAAAATAGCGTAGTCTAATACACTATTCCATATAGATACATTGAGTAAAAAAAAAAAAAAAAAAAACATTCATGGGAGCCTGTGGGGGACATTTTTCTCATATAGTAACACGTCTGAGGCTTCCGTCTAAGGCATGCTTCAGGAAATCCTCCCGACGTTTACCTCCAACATACACTGCATACAATGAAAGTTCAAACTGAATGATTGCAAGCAGAGATCTTGAAAACGGTGAGAATTGAAAGTTTATATTGAAAAACTGTATATGTTTCCATGCTATAAAAAAAAAACACATTTATTTGCTGAAACTGGAATACCCCTTTAACGCTACATTTGTAGAATATCAGTCGGTGTCTGATTATATATCTGTCAACCCTGGAGCCTTTAAAAGCATAAATTATTGTTCCCTAAGATAGGTATCAAGGTTAGGGTGAGAAGGGCTAAAAGGAACCAAAACACCATTTTACTGATGCAATTTGGAACATAGCAAGGCCTTAAACAGAAGAGAATTTCCATGGTCAATTTCAAAACTTTGCCGCAAAACAAGGATATTGGTCTTCATTTTAGGATAATGGGCGGAGACATGCAAATTATTCCTTTCTGTCCCCGGTGGCCAAGTGTGTATCGGGAACCTTTGGTGTATAGCACAGATATAGCCCAATAAGTACGGAGACATTTATTCTAACATGTATACAGCTGTGTGGGGATTCTTAGCCTTCATTAGTGCAAGACATGAAGACCATGGCTCTATGTAGGTAGGGCTTAGGATGTCCTAATATAAGGTAGGCAGCGAGGTTACGGTAAGAAGGGCTAAAAATAATCAATATATTATTTTACTCAAGCAATTTGGAACACAACCAAGCCTAAAAAGGATTTATACATTGAGATAGTTGTATCCTATAGAATTGTAGGGTACACCAGCTATAAAACAAACACATTTCGGAACATAAAAATTAAAATTTCGTTAAAAAAATGTAAATCATTTCACTTTGTCATGTGTATTAAACAATGTTTTCTAAATTATTTATGTCCATCCATGTACTAATATAAAATATGTAAGACACAGAATAAGCCTGGATATGCAGCGGCTCTATCTTCAGATGGACTGTATCCCTAGCTTTTCTAGAAATGGCTGCTGTACAGAGAACTGGGATCAATAAACAAGCGGGTGCATATGCTTTATACAGATAACATATGTCTGGGGATAATATGGATGCAGGTTAAAGCCGAGCGCCTTCCGTGGCTCCAGAAACGTATGTTATCTTCCTACAGCAATACTTGTGAATATCCCCGAAATAACAATTCAACTGCCTCCAATTGTGATTTATTTTTGTATATTCAGTATTTTATGAAAACAACATTTCATTACTGGGTTCTTAAGAATTCTCTGCACAGAAAGGAAAAGGTATATTTATCTGAGAATACAAATCTAGAGCCTGAAACAATATAATACTGTATATTTTCTTATGAATATGTGACATTTTGCAACCAATTATTTGAGTTTCTCCGAGGGTGGATTCACTTGCGGTAGATTTTGTTGCAGAAAATTCTGCGACTGAAAGTCTGTTCCATTCATCTGAATATAACTTACAGAAATCCTTGTGATTGCTGCAGAAGCAAGACCATTATGATGAACGAATCGGATTTATAGTCGCAGAAATATCTGCAACAAAATCTGCTTTGTGTGAATCCACCCTAATGCAGTGCCTGTGCTGCTGTGAGGGCATGCTGGGAGTTGTAGTTTCCCAACAATTGGAGAGCCACAGGTTTAAGACCGCTGCTCTAGTGCATCTAAAATACAAAATTAAAGGGGAGGATTTATCAAAGCTAGTACAAAGGAAAAGTGTAGGAGTTGCCCATAGCGACCAATCTTATTGTTTCGGATCTCGGAAAAATGAGAGTTAGAATCTGATTGGTTGCTATAAACAATGGCTCCACTTTTCCTTTGCAGCAGTTGTTACAAATCTTCCACATTGTGTTTAACCCCTTAAGGGTGCGGCCTATGTTTGCCTTCAGGGCACAGCAATTCTTTTTGCCATCTCATCTCTGTATTCTGAAAGCCATTATTTTTTTATTTTTTGGCTGACGTAGCCTTATGAAGGCTTGTTTTTCAGGGACACGTATTTTAGGGTAAATAAAGTGTATTGTATAATTTTTATACATATTTTTGTGGAGCGGTTGGAAAAAAATCTGTTTTGTTTTCTCGCGTTCTGTGGGTTAGTACGATTACGGCGATATAAAATTTATATATACAAAAAGACCTGCAAGTGGATTACTGTTGCAAAATAGTCTCAGATGCAGAACTAGCGTTAGGTGGGTTAGACCTATAAAATAACAGAAAATTTTAATTTGTTAGGCGCAAACTGATCGACTTAAAGAGTCTCCGTCACCACATTATAAGTGGCCTATCTCCTACATAATGTGATCGGTGCAGTAATGTAGATTACAGCAGTGTTTTTTATTTAGAAAATTTTTATTTCATTTTTGACGGAGTTATGACCTATTTTAGCTTTATGCTAATGACTTTCTAAATGGACAACTGGGCTTTTTTACTTTTTGACCAAGTGGGCATTGTGGAGAGAAGTGTATGACGCTGACCAATCAGTAACCAATCAGCGTCATACACTTCTCTCCATTCATTTACACAGCACATAGTGATCTAGCTAGATCACTATGTGAAGCCACATACACACACATTAACGTTACTCAAGTGTACTGAAAGTGAATAGACATCACTACCAGTCAGGACGTGATGTCTATTCAGAATCCTGAATCCTGAAACTTCTGTAACCGATCACATTATGTACAAGATAGGCCACTTATATTGTGGTGAAGGAGCCTCTTTAAGAGTCCAGTTCCAAAACAAGGGAACGATGTTGGTAGAGTTCACCACAGAATACAATGCCCAAGATCAGGTAGCATTTCACAAACTACAGGTTGCTACTGATGACAACACCTCTTCGGGAAGACTATGTCTCCAAAGAGCCCTATAACAGAGAAGGATGGAAAACACTGGCCTCCAATGGCGTAATATTGCGATCTCTCTGTTCCTTTGTTGCGCAAAATTGATTATACTCACAGCATGTTAAATCAGCATGTATAAACAGCATAGGACTAGCGCAATACAGACACTCGCAGTCCTCTGCCGACTCGAGTTTTGCTTCACAGCTGCCCCTGTGGGTCGAAACTCAGCCACATTCACTTTCATTACTGCGTACAACACCGAGATAACACAGCGTTTTTTGGCCATATGACCTGTGCCAAAGTTGCCATGTTGCTCTAGCCTTAGGCCTTATTCACACGACAGTGAAAAAAAATGTCCATTTAAAACTGATCAACTGTTAGTTTTTCATGGCCATTTTGCATCAGTTTGTCTCTAAATTTTCATCCGTTTCAAGTCCATCTGTCCGTTTTTAATGGCCGTTTGACATCCATTTTGCATCAGTTTTTCATGGCCGTTAAAAAAACTGATGAATTTCATTGGTCAGGCTTTTTTTGTCCCAACCCCATGAAAACAACCAAAGGAAGGTCACATGTTCACCTAGACAATATTTACAGCCTCCCTGTAGATGATGCCACACACCTCCCTGTATATGATGCCACACACCTCCCTGTATATGATGCCACACAGCCTTCTTGTATATGCCACACGCCTCCCTGTAGATGATGCCACACGCCTCACTGTATATGATGCCACACCTGCCTCCCTGTAGATGATGCCACACCTGCCTCCCTGTAGATGATGCCACACCAGCCTCCCTGTAGATGATGCCACACCAGCCTCCCTGTAGATGATGCCACACCAGCCTCCCTGTAGATGATGCCACACCAGCCTCCCTGTACATGATGCCACACCAGCCTCCCTGTACATGATGCCACACCAGCCTCCCTGTACATGATGCCACACCAGCCTGCCTGTACATGATGCCACACCAGCCTCCCTGTACATGATGCCACACCAGCCTCCCTGTACATGATGCCACACCAGCCTCCCTGTACATGATGCCACACCAGCCTCCCTGTACATGATGCCACACCAGCCTGCCTGTACATGATGCCACACAGCCTTCTTGTATATGCCACACGCCTCCCTGTATATGATGCCACACCTGCCTCCCTGTAGATGCCACACCAGCCTCCCTGTAGATGCCACACCAGCCTCCCTGTAGATGCCACACCAGCCTCCCTGTAGATGCCACACCAGCCTCCCTGTAGATGCCACACCAGCCTCCCTGTAGATGCCACACCAGCCTCCCTGTAGATTGTGCCACATACTCACGAGAGCAGCGCCGTCTCTCCTCTTCTTCACTTGTGGTCACTCGTCTGCACGGGATCTGGCAAGGCAGCGCGACGGGGCGATGACGTCATCGAGGCGCCTTCAAACCCATGAAGACGAGTGACCACACGTGAAGAAGCGGCGCAAACATGAGTATGCCAACGATAGCCAGCAAGGGAACTAGTAGTTCCCTTGCCAGTCCCCATGTAACAGATCCGTTTTTAACGGTTGTTACATGTATTGACAGCCGTTAAAAACGGATCCATTGACTTCTATGGGGGCCGTCAGGCCGTTAAAACGGCCAAAAATAGGACATGTCCTATTTTTTGACGGCCATTATTCACGGGCCGTTAAAAAAACGGCCGTGTGAATGCACCCATAGAATATCATTGTTCTGAAAACGGCCATGTGAAAGCCGTTAAAAGGACGGCCATCACATGGCCGTTTTTCACTGTCGTGTGAATAAGGCCTTAGAGTTTTCAGTGTGAGAATGTAAATAGCAAACGCTTCAAATATTTTTCAAAATAAGCATTAAAATAATTGTGTAAAAAATTATTTGGTGCAAAAGCCCTCAAAATTATTAATCCTTACAAAATTAGGATTATGTTTCTGACATTTAAATAATGAATGATGTACAGGTCAGGCTGAGTTCATCGTCTTGTCTAACAGAACAGCGTTTGGCAAATTACGTACCCAAAGGGACTGTGGAACTCAACCTTGTTTAAATAAAACATATTGAATGAAGTGTTTGTATTATGTATTTTGGCATCTAGTGGTAATTTTGCCATTGATGTGGCGGAATCTGTTTGTTCTCCACAATAACAATTACTCTAAGGCCTTATTCACACGACAGTGAAAAAAAATGTCCATTTAAAACTGATCAACTGTCAGTTTTTCATGGCCATTTTGCATCAGTTTGTCTCTAAATTTTCATCCATTTCAAGTCCATGTGTCCGTTTTTAATGGCCGTTTGACATCCATTTTGCATCAGTTTTTCATGGCCGTTAAAAAAACTGATGAATTTCATTGGTCAGGCTTCTTTTGTCCCAACCCCCTGAAAACAACCAAAGGAAGGTCACATGTTCACCTAGACACTATTTACTGCCTCCCCTGTAGATGATGCCACACGCCCCCTGTATATGATGCCACGCACCTCCCTGTATATGATGCCACGCACCTCCCTGTATATAATGCCACACGCCCCCTGTATATGATGCCACGCACCTCCCTGTAGATGATGCCACACGCCCCCTGTATATGATGCCACGCACCTCCCTGTATATGATGCCACACACCTCTCTGTATATGATGTCACACACCTCCTGTATATGATGCCACACACCTCCTGTATATGATGTCACACACCTCCCTGTATATGATGCCACACACCTACCTGTATATGATGCCACACGCCCCCTGTAGATGATGCCACACGCCCCCTGTATATGATGCCACACGCCCCCTGTAGATGATGCCACACGCCCCCTGTAGATGATGCCACACGCCTCCCTATAGATGCCACACAGCCTCCCTGTATATGTCACACACCTCCCTGTATATGATGCCACACGCCTCCCTGTAGATCGTGCCACACCAGCCTCCCTGTAGATCGTGCCACACCAGCCTCCCTGTAGATCATGCCACACCAGCCTCCTTGTAGATGCCACACCAGCCTCCTTGTAGATGCCACACCAGCCTCCCTGTAGATGCCACACCAACCTGCCTGTAGATGCCACACCAGCCTGCCTGTAGATGCCACACCAGCCTCCCTGTAGATGCCACACCAGCCTGCCTGTAGATGCCACACCAGCCTCCCTGTAGATGCCACACCAGCCTGCCTGTAGATGCCACACCAGCCTGCCTGTAGATGCCACACCAGCCTGCCTGTAGATGCCACACCAGCCTCCCTGTAGATGCCACACCAGCCTGCCTGTAGATGCCACACCAGCCTGCCTATAGATCATGCAACATACTCACGAGAGCAGCGCCGTCTCTCCTCTTCTTCACTTGTGGTCACTCGTCTGCACGGGATCTGGCAAGGCAGCGCGACGGGGCGATGACGTCATAGAGGCGCCTTCAAACCCGAGTGACCACAGACGAGTGACCACACGTGAAAAAGCGCCGCAAACGTGAGTATGCCAACGATAGCCAGCAAGGGAACTAGTAGTTCCCTTGCCAATCCCCATGTAACAGATCCGTTTTTAACGGTTGTTACATGTATTGACAGCCGTTAAAAACGGATCCATTGACTTCTATAGGGGCCGTCAGGCCGTTAAAACGGCCAAAAATAGGACATGTCCTATTTTTTGACGGCCATTATTCACGGGCCGTTAAAAAAACGGCCGTGTGAATGCACCCATAGAACATCATTGTTCTGAAAACGGCCATGTGAAAGCCGTTAAAAGGACGGCCATCACATGGCCGTTTTTCACTGTCGTGTGAAAGAGGCCTTAATGAATGCGTTCCAGCAACCAATAGGTTTATGGGTAACAGCTGCTGCAATGTATGTAAATTAGAGCAAAAAGGAAAAATCAGATCTCTGGTGTAATGGAATTTAAAGAGGTGGGCTTTACGTTAAAGAAAATATCTAAACAGCCAATCATTTGGCGTTAAGGCCCTTCAGATCACGTCAATAGGACTAGATTGTTGGACGGAAGCCTAAAGAGTGTCTATACCGCAAAAAAAAAAAAAAAAGTATGGAATAGTGAAGCAGACGCCATTCCGTAAAAAAGAAAACTTATACCGGTATACTGCTCAGGCCTCTTAAGGGCCAGAACCTGCCGGAGTACTGTTCCTACCCATGTGAACCACTTTAAGGACAAAGCGTACCCATCTTCTAACTCTTTTTTCCAGCAGGCGAATGCATCACGTCACAAAGCAATGTATGTCCTCTTAAGCTGCTCCAATGAAATGGAGTAAAGGGCACTTTGATGTCATGTAAAGTCCTCAGATCACAATCCAATAGAGCATGAATTTGCACCATCATATCAATATGGATCAAAATCCCAAACGAATGTTTCTAGCACATCAGTAAATGTATGCAATAAAGGCTGTTCTAAGGGCAAAGGGAAGTCCGACCCAATAATAGAAACTTATAAGTGTCACTTTATTATGTGCACAGCTGTAGATCCTGCTATAGGCTTCTCCCATAAGACGGTGTGGCCTTCAAAGTACTTTTTATTTATTTATATTTTTTTACAAAAATTTGCATAATATTGGAGTAGAATACAGAGAACAGTGTGGTTTAAATATTGCCATGCATCCTCAGTTCACTTTAGCCTTGAGCTGTAGACTTAAACAATCAGAGACAGAAATTGTTGCTAGGGACATGCTGCCTGACAACCCAATTTAAAAGGCTGTAGCTATTAGGTGTTTCCCGAACTACCAGTAGATCTCAAATAATTCAGCATTTTGTGCAGTCAGAAGAGAAAAGGCTCTTGAATAGGTTTTAAATCGGTTTAGTTGTGTTTGATTTGGCTTTGGTTCCTAGTGTTGTATAAGGGTCAGTGTCTGCAGACCAGGGACTCCATTAGGGACAGTGGGGGTTAGTGGTGTCTGGTGTTTGGGTCAGTGTTCAGGCATAAATCCAGGGATAGATATAGGTTTAGCTAGAATGAGGGCTAGCTTGTGTCAGTCACCCATTTATTACCATAATCTGACTGTTGTCATCACCCATTTGTCTGATATCATCATCTTGTTATCATCTCTGTCTTCAATCAGTGAGTTCCTATTTCATGTTCTCCTGTTCGCTACTAGAATTGTATATGTGCTCCTATTTCCCTTCGACAGTCCAGTTGGCTCACAGTTCAGCCCTACTGTAAGGCCGGATTCACACGAGCGTGTACGTTTTGCGCGCGCATAAAACGCTGCGTTTTGCACGCGCAAAAGGTCCATAAAATCTCCATGTGTCAGCAGCATATGATGCGTGGCTGCGTCATTTTCTCGCAGCCGCCATCATCATGATACTCTGTTTTTATGTTTGTAAACAGAAAAGCACGTGGTGCTTTTCTGTTTTCATTCATAGTTTTGACTACTGTAGCACGCATTGACTTAAATGGGTGCGTGATGCGCGAAAAACGGGCAAATATAGGACATGTCGTGTTTTACGCAGTGCACATACGCTGCGTGAAAATCACGGACAGTCTGAACGGCCCCATTCACTAACATAGGTCCGTGCGACGCGCGTGAAAGTCACGCGCGTAGCACGGACGTATTATACGTTCGTCTGAATAAGCCCTATGTCCTGGGGATAACTATGTTTGGGAGACACAGTCCCCGGAAAAGGTGATTGCTATAGGCGAAGCCCAGTTCTGCTGTCTTGTGGCCAGCCGGTGTTGTTACACAGGGCGCTTCTGTTACTACCCCATTTTTGGTAAAACTGGAATACTCAGACTTTTTTTTCCCTATTTATAACGAAGAGGAGCTCAATTAATCAGCGATTCCCCTTCTAACAGGAAATCACTTATTCTGTGTTTTCTGTGCCCCTTTCTGTTCAGTGGGACCTCTTCAGCCTATGCATGAGCTGTGTGTGTTGAATGTTGTGTTAAGAAGTAAGGATTCTTAGGCCTTATTCACACGCCAGTGAAAAACGGCCGTGTGATGGCCGTCCTTTTAACGTCCGTCGCACGGCCGTTTTCAGAACAATGATGTTCTATGGGTGTATTCACACGGCCGTTTTTTTAACGGCCTGTGAATAATGGGCGTCAAAAAAATAGGACATGTCCTATTTTTGGCCGTTTTAAGGGCCTCACGGCCCCCATAGAAGTCAATGGATCCGTTTTTAATGGCTGTCAAGACATGTAACAACCATTAAAAACGGATCTGTAACATGGGGATTTGCAGGCTATTGGCGGCGCAACGACACATACTCACAGATGCAGTGCTGACTTCTTCTGGTCTGGTCGCTAGTCTCACGGGTTCTGCGAAGGCGACATGATGACATCATCGCGCCGCAATCACAGATCCCGTGAGACTAGCGACCAGACCACCGGAGACAGTGCTGCATCTTGAGTATGTGTCATCGCGTCGTCGCAGATCCCGTGAAGACGAGGGATCTTACCGGAAGACAGCACTGCATCGGTGAGTATGTAGGGCATTCACGTCGTGCTGTGTGGCATCATCTACATCGGGGCTGTGTGGCATCTACAGGAAGGCTTGTGCATCTACAGTGAGGCTGTGTGGCATCTAGTGAGGCTGTGTGGCATCATATACAGGGGGTCTGTGTGGCAGCATATACAGGGAGGTGTGTGGCATATACAGGGAGGCTGTGTGGCATATACAGGGAGGCTGTGTGGCATATACAGGGGGTCTGTGTGGCATATACAGGGAGTTCTGGCAAATACAGGGGTCTGTGTGGCATATACAGTAAAGCTGTGTGGCATCATCAGGGCCGCCATCAGGAATTTCAGGGCCCCCTACAGCTAAATTTTCTGGGCCTCCCTACCGTGGCACTGCCTGTTAACGGTACTCCGTCCAGCACTATATCATGGTACACAGGGCTGCCATCAGGGGGGTATTAGGGGTACTGATGTGAGAGGCCCAGCCAAACCTAATTGAAAGGGGGGTCCGGCTAACTGCCACGACTTGCCTTTGGTAGAAAAAAAACAGGCTCCTGCAATGGGGCCCGTTTTTTTCACCAAAAGAATGTCGTGAGCTGCGGGCCCCCCTTTCAATTAGGTTTGGCCGGGCCTCTCACATCAGTACCCCTAATACCCCCCCTGATGGCGGCCCTGGGTAGCATGGTGGTCGTCATGGGGGCCGTCAAACACCGCCGCCCGTGCGACCGATCGCGCGCACCCGCAAACTCCCGCACATGCGCACCCGCGACCGCCTGGATCCGCGCAACGAATTTTGAGGCAGATTTTGACCTGCCCACACTATCTTGCCGCGTTTTTTGCCCGCGGCGATTGAGGACAGCAGACAAAAAACGCAGCGAAAAATGCATTTTCTACCTCCCATTGATTTCGATGGGAGGTCAGAGGCGGAACAGCGGCAAGAAAGGACGTGCTGCTTTTCCTTTTTTCTGCAAACTGGCTCCCATTGATTTCAGATTAAATCAATGGGAGGCAGTTTTGGAAGTAGTTTGGTGCTGATTCTGACGCAGTGTCCGAGTCAATATCAAGGCCCAAAAACTCTGTGAACTGGGCCTTATTGTTAGGGCTACAAACATACAAACAGAGTGTCATAATGATGGCGGCTACGTGAAAATCACGCAGCCACGCATCATACGCTGCTGACACACGGACCTGTTATGGACCTTTTGCATGCGCAAACTGCCACATTTTTTGCGCGCGCAAAAAGCACACGCTCGTGTAAATCCGGCCTTAGGGTAAGAACACACTAGGCATGAACACTGCAGATTTTATGCAACACATTTTATTGCGGAAAATCCACAGCGTATCACAGTCGCAGTAGAGAGGATGAGATTTCAACAAATCTCATCCACACGCTGCAAAAAAAATTGACCTGCAGTGTGACTTTTTAAGCCGCAGCGTGTCAATTTATTCTGTGGAATCGCTGCTCCTCTGTTGCGGAAATGCTGCGATTCTGCCGCAAAAATCACAAATGAGAGAAAAAAAAAAAGGCACTTTTTTAAATTTATAAAAAAGTTTAGACTTACCCTGGTGACGCGATCCTCTATTCTTAGCGCAGCTCGGCCTCCTGTCATGACGTTTCATCCCATGTGACTGCTGCAGCGGTCACATGGTCTACAGCGTCATCCCAGGAGGCGGGGCTACGTTCAGAAGAGAGAGATGCGTCACCTAAACTACGGCCAGGGCAAGTCTAAACTTTTTTTTTCCCTGCAGGATTCCCGCAGCGGACATGCCTTACGAAACCTGCGCCACTATTTGGTGCGGTTTTGCTGGCAGAATTCCCTGCAGCTACCGGGGCGGATAAGCTGTGTAGTTTTACTCAGCATATCCGCCTAGTGTGTCCCTTATGATGTCGCTCCTGGAGCTGCTGCCCGTCTCTAAATAGGCAGTTGGTGCAGTAGAATTTGGAATTATTTTTTTCTGTGAACCGGCTTAAAAAAATACAAAACTTTTGTGTTAGGGCCTGTTCACATCACCGTTCGCTTCCGTTCCGTCTGAGGTTTCCGTCAGGTGAACCCCGCAACGGAAAGTGAAAGGGACAGCATAGCTTCAGTTTCCGTCACCATTAGCGCAGTCGACTACGCTATTGATTCCGTCCGAAAACCAGCCGGAATGGTGACGAACGGAAACCATTAGCAATGTTTCCGTCACCATTGAGATCAATGGTGACTGAAACGGAAGCTGTGCTGTTAGCCGCAGGGAATTCTGCCAGCAAAACCGCACCAAATAGTGGCGCAGGTTTCGTAAGGCATGTCTGCTGCGGGAATCCTGCAGGGAAAAAAAAGTTTAGACTTGCCCCGGCCGTAGTTTAAGTGACGCATCACTCTCTTCTGAACGTAGCCCCGCCTCCTGGGATGACGCTGTAGACCATGTGACCGCTGCAGCAGTCACATGGGATGAAACGTCATGACAGGAGGCCGAGCTGCGCTAAGAATAGAGGATCGTGTCACCAGGACTATGGCCGGGGTAAGTCTAAACTTTTTTATAAATTTAAAAAAGTACCTTTTTTTTTTCTCATGTGTGATTTTTGCGGCAGAATCGCAGCATTTCCGCAACAGAGGAGCAGCGATTTCACAGAATACATTGACATTCTGCGGCTTAAAAAGCCACACTGCGGGTCAATTTTTTTTGCAGCGTGTGAATGAGATTTGTTGAAATCTCATCCACTCTGCTGCGACTGTAATACGCTGCGTATTTTCCACAATAAAATGTGTTGCATAAAATCTGCAGTGTTCATGCCTAGTGTGTTCCTACCCTAAGGCCGGATTTACACGAGCGTGTGCTTTTTGCGCGCACAAAAAACGTGGCGTTTTGTGCATGCAAAAGGTCCATAACAGCTCCGTGTGGCAGCAGCGTATGATGTGTGGCTGCGTGATTTTCACGCAGCCGCCATCATTATGACATTCTGTTTGTATGTTTGTAGCACGTGGTGCTTTTCTGTTTTCATTCATAGTTTATACTGCTGCGGAAGTGCTGGGCGGGATTTTAACGCACCCATTGACTTCAATGGGTGCGTGATGCGCGAACAATGCACAAATATCGGACATGTCGTGAGTTTTACGAAGCGGACACACGGACACACGCTGCGTGAAAATCACTGACAGTCTGCACGGCCCCATAGACTAACATAGGTCCGTGCGAGGCGCGTGAAAATCACGCGCGTTGCACGGATGTATTACACGTTCGTCTGAATAAGCCCTAACAATAAGGCCCAGTTCACAGAGTTTTTGGGCCTTGATATTGACTCGGACACTGCATCAGAATCAGCACCAAACAACTTCCAAAACTGCCTCCCATTGATTTAATCTGAAATCAATGGGAGCCAGTTTGCGGAAAAAAGAAAAAGCAGCACGTCCTTTCTTGCCGCGGTTCCGCCTCTGACCTCCCATCGAAATCAATGGGAGGCAGAAAATGCATTTTTCGCTGCGTTTTTTGTCTGCTGTCCTGCGGGCAAAAAACGCAGCAAAAAACGCGGCAAGATAGTGTGGGCAGGTCAAAATCTGCCTCAAAATTCTTTAAGGAATTTTGAGGTAGATTTTTTCGGCCTGCAAAATACTCTGTGTGAACAGGGCCATACTTAAACAGCACTTTGAGACACTTTACTCACTGTGTCAGAAGAGATGCTCCCACTCCAGTCCTCGTCAGGCGATGTCTTCGGTCCAGACGTCCAGTCCTTCACCTCCAGGCTCCAGAAAATGGCGGGGATCGTAGAACTCCTGCCGCCGCGCAAGAACTGGACTCCTCCCCCTCTCCTTACGCAGCTACGCTCTGGAGAAGGAGGCGGAGTCGGACGAGGAGGCGGACTCGGATGAGGAGGCGGAGGACGAGGAGGCGGAGGAGGACGAGGAGGCTGAGTCGGAGGCGGGCCAGCAGGTAACTAGACTGTGCGCCGCTGTCCCTGTGTGGCTGTCCTTCCCAGTTGGCGGCGGGCACGCGCGGGTTGCGTTCCGGCGCGCTCGGTCGTTCGCGCGTGGGCACGCGCTTGCGGTCATGCGTGCGCGCGCTTGCGGTCGTTCACGCGCACGAGCAAGCGGGCAGTGTTTCGCAGCGGTGTTTGTTGAGAGGGGGGCCTGCAGCTCACGACATTGTTTTGGTGAAAAGAACAGGCCCCATTGCAGGGGCCAGTTTTTTTCTACCAAAGGCAAGTCGCGGCAGTTGCCGGGCCCCCCTTTCAATTAAGTTTGGCCGGGCTCCCTACAGTAGTACCCCTAATACCCCCCTGATGGCGGCCCTGGGCATCATATACAGGGGGTCTGTGTGGCATATACAGGAAGGTGTGTGGCATATACAGAGAGGCTGTATGGCATATGTAAGGGGTCTGTGTGGCATATACGGGGAGGTGTGGCAAATACAGGGGTTTGTGTGGCATCATATACAGGGAGGTGTGTGGCATCATATACAGGGAGGTGTGTGGCATCATATACAGGAGGTGTGTGGCATCATATACAGGAGGTGTGTGGCATCATATACAGGAGGTGTGTGCAATCATATACAGGGAGGTGTGTGGCATGATATACAGGAGGTGTGTGGCATGATATACAGGAGGTGTGTGGCATCATATACAGGGAGGTGTGTGGCATCATATACAGGGAGGTGTGTGGCATCATATACAGGGAGGTGTGTGGCATCATATACAGGAGGTGTGTGGCATCATATACAGGAGGTGTGTGTGGCATCATATACAGGGAGGTGTGTGTGGCATCATATACAGGGAGGTGTGTGGCATCATATACAGGGAGGTGTGTGGCATCATATACAGGATGGTGTGTGGCATCATATACAGGATGGTGTGTGGCATCATATACAGGGAGGTGTGAGGCATCATATACAGGGAGGCTGTAAATAGTGTCTAGTTGAACATGTGACCTTCCTTTGGGTGTTTTCAGGGGGCTGGGACAAAAAAAGACTGACCAATGAAATGAATCATTTTTTTTAACGGCCATGAAACAATGGATGTCAAACGGCCATTAAAAACGGACAGACGGACTGTAAATGGATGAAAATTTAGAGACGCACTGATGCAAAACGGCCATGAAAAACTGACTGTTGATCAGTTTTTAATGGCCATTTTTTTTCACTGTCGTGTGAATAAGGCCTTATGGAGATGGCAATTTATTTACTATAGACACAATATTATTACTCTTTCCTAATCTTGAGTTTGAACACAGAGGATGTTCCCAAAGAAATGTTTGAGATTTAGGTTTTGAGAAATGTTAAAATGCACATTTTGCAGCGTTCTGCTTTTCATTCTGGTATGTTTTTGTTCCAAAATGGACTCCACCTTTGTAATTGCTTTTGATGTTATTTAATTGATCTCCATGTTAGAAAAAAAATAATTCTCAGGGATAAATTTACAATAGATTGGATGTGGCTTGTAAAAATAGAAAGCGTGTATGCATTATCAGGTCTACTTTCTGTATTCATAACCAAAACTACCACACAATGGTAATCTTATATTAATGTATATTAAATATTAGTAGTGTAAGGCTATTCCATATTTGGTACAATATGTCTCACAAGTTAGCAAAGTGATCTTACATTTGCTGGGCTGCTAAACTCTGATCCCGGAATTCAAGTGTCATAAATTGCATCCGTCACGATTTCTCACTAGGCAGAAAGCAAGATGTCCGCGGCCTTCAGGCAGTTTGTTCAGATGAACTGCAGTGTCCATGAAAGGAAACGTTTAACCCCCCCCCTTCTCAGTCATTGGGGGAGGTAATAAAGGAAAACTGTCCAAACCGTGACATGTGCCATGTGCGGTACCCCCAGTGTGTTTTTTTTTATAATGTACTGTACAGTGCCTAAGTAGCAGTTTCACACAATGCCTATGTAAATACCACCATACAATGCTGTAATAATGTCTATATATAGTGACCAAATAATAGCTCCATGTAACTTAAAGAGGACCTGTCAACTCTCCCGACAGGTCTAGTCACACTTAGTAAATACTTGTAGTCCCCATGAAATAACAATTCTGCAGCATATTTTCATACAGCTCTGCGTTGTGTCATTCCTCGGTTATTCCTCCGAGAAATTTATAAATAAATTGACAACTTAGTGTTACCTTTTTCCTTGTCAAAGTAGCGTGTCCCCACCGACTCTGACTCCATCAGCCCTCGTTGGACATTGTCAGACTGTGTAGGGATACCCCGCCCAACTGGTAACACCCAGTTGTCAATTTATTAACCCCTTAACGACCACCTGCTGTCTTTTGACCGGCTGGCGGGGCAGGTCCTTAGTCTACGCGAAGACATTTGGCGTCGCTGTAGAAAATGCTTCAGAGCGCTCTAGTGAGCGATCATTCCCTAAAGGAGCTGTAACTATATTTACAACCTTCTAAATACAGCTGGGATTGGACAAAACTGACCCCAGCTGTTTAACCCTTTGATCCCTTCAGTCCGTGAATGTGGCATAATCAAAAGGGACTCCCCTCTGCGATCGCTTCACCAGAAACCGATGACACAATCGGAGACTGGGGGAACCCTCAGCTGTCAGCCCTGGGGACCTAGAAAGGACCCCAGGGCTGTCTATTCAGTTTGCCTGCTGTTAGGGCAGCACGTAGTGTGCCCTAACAGCAGCCTGTGTCATAGTGACGCTGTGTAATGTATTAGCATACAAGGGTTTGCTAATACATTAAAAGTACAAAATAAATATGTAAATATAGTTATCCTTTCATGGGATTCATTTTAAAAAAAAATTAGCATAACATATTTTGTTGCCCATACACTACATAAAATCAAGAAAACCTACACATTTCAGGTATCTACATGACCATAATAACCTGAAGAATGAATTCTAATAAAATATGTCCTGTGAGAATGCCAAAGGGGTTTAAGAGCGTAGTTTGGAAACCACGGACTGTCCAAAGTCACAAAATTCACCAATGTGATCTTCTTACTTGTATATACGACATATCAGAAGATCATTTTGACTGGAATTCCCCTTTAAGGGCATGACCACACATGGCGGAATTCCTCCGCAACTGTCCGCATCAATGCCGCACCTAATCCGGGTTGCGGATTACGGCTGCGGATCTGCACAAAATGTGCAGAAAATTGATGCGGACTAGCTGCTGCGGACTGCGGGAAAAGTGCTTCCCTTCTCCCTATCAGTGCAGGATAGAGAGAAGGGACAGCACTTTCCCTAGTGATAGTAAAAGAAATTCATACTTACCGCCCGTTGTCTTTATGACGCGTCCCTCCTTCGGCATCCAGCCCGACCTCCTTGGATGACGCGCCAGTCCATGTGACCGCTGCAGCCTGTGCTTGGCCTGTGATTGGCTGCAGCCGTCACTTACACTGAAACGTCATCCTGGGAGGCCGGACTGGAGACAGAAACAGGGAGTTCTCGGTAAGTACGAACTTCATTTTTTTTTACAGATACATGTATATTGGGATCGGTAGTCACTGTCCCGGGTGCAGAAACAGTTACTGCCGATCGCGTAACTCTTTCAGCACCCTGGACAGTGACTATTTACAGACGTCTCCTAGCAACGCTCCCGTCATTACGGGAGCCCCATTGACTTCCTCAGTCTGGCTGTAGACCTAGAAATACATAGGTCCAGCCAGAATGAAGAAATGTCAAGTTAAAAAAGCAAGACGCATCCGCAGCACACATGACATGTGCATGACAGCTGCGGACTTCATTGCGGAACTTTGAATCTCCATTGAAGTCAATGGAGAAATTCCGCCATGAGTCCGCCACTGCTCCGCAACAGACAGAGCATGCTGCGGACACCAAATTCCGCTCCGCAGCCTATGCTCCGCAGCGGAATTGTACGCATCGTGTAAACGAACACTGCTAAATTAAAGTGAAAGTCAATGGAGAAACGGCTCCGCTGCGGAATAACGCTGCGGAGTGTCCGCAGCGGAATTTAAGTGAAATTCCGCCATGTGTGAACCCGCCCTAAGGGTAATGACACACAGGGCGGATGTGCTGCGTAAAAGTACACAGCGTATCCCTCCTGGAAACTGCAGGGAATGCCGTCGGAAAAAATGCACCAAATTGTGTTGCAGTTTTTTGGGTGGAATCTCCGCTTTGGATATACTGCAGGAAAAAACAAAAACTTTATACTTCCACCCGGGCATTGTTATAGCGACGTGTCCCTCTGCTCTGAGTACAGCCTGGCCTCCTGGGATGACGCTGTAGTCCATGTGACCACTGCAGCCTGTGATTTACTGCAGCAGTCATATGGGATGAAACGTCATTCCAGGAGGCCGGGATGCACTTAGCACAGAGGATCACATCACTATGACAACAGTCGGGGGTAAGTATGAATCTTTTTATTGTTTTTCATGAAAAAAAAAAGCTTTTCTTTTTTCCTGATTTGTGATTTTTACAGCAGAATTACAGCTTTCCCGCCACAAGAATTGCAACATCTGCCTATTTGCTGCGGATCTTCCCTCCCCATTAAATTCAATGTAAAAAACGTGCAACAGAAAAGCAGCGATTCCGCAGCATAAATTGATGTCACGATCCTGGGGTATGTGAGCCCACTAAGCTGCTCCGCCTTAGCGGAGTGGCAGCTGGCCAAATAACAGTCTATGCAAAGTCTTTAGCACAAGAGTACTCGTAGGAGCCCAGGCAGACACTAAGTGTAGCAGACGCTTTGGCACAGATGGAGCTTGACGTGGCAGATGGAACCAAATGTGGCAGATGACAGCAGACGTGGCAGATAAGACAACTCGACTCCAACTAAAGGCTTAGACTCCGAAACAAACACAGCATCAGGATGCAGGAAGCAGGAGACGGGAACACTGGGAGCAGGAAACAACTAAGGGACCATTTGCAATACGAACATGGGTAGACAACAGCAACAATGCTCAGTCAAGGAGTGGAAGTGCAGAGCCCTTTTTATAGTCCAGGGTAATCTGGGGTTTGGTTAGGGAACTTTTTACATGTGCGCCCGCTGGCCCTTTAAGGCCGGGGACGAGAGCGCGCGCGCACCCCATAAGACAGTCCAGAGCAGGGCGGCCACGTTTGCTGGAGTCTCCGAGGAGGGAGATGCTAACAAGAAGCCAGAGGTCTGCGGTTGCTGCCGTCGGAAGGTGAGGAACGCCAGCAGTCTGCGACCACGGCCGTTACAATTGATATGCTGCGAATTAAAAAGAACACCACTGCAGGTCATTATATTAACTGTTTTTCGGTTGATATTTTTCTGCTGTGTGTGGATGAGACTTGTTCAAATCTCATCCACTTTGCTGCTAATGTACTATGCTGCAGATTTTCCGCAATGAAAATCCGTTGCAGAAGACCCGCAGTGTTTTCAGGCGACTGAAAAACGGAAGCACAATGCCTACAAACATCTGCCCTTGATTTCAATGGAAAATATGGCGTTCTGTTCTGACGGGGCGTTTTTTTTACACCTCGTTTTCCAATTACGGCACGTAAAAAGATGCCCGCGAAAAAGAAGTGCATGTCACTTCTTAGGACGTTTTTGAAGCAGTTTTCATTGACTCTATAGAAAAAGAGATGCAAAAACGGCCGTGAGAAACACGAGTTTGCTTAAAAAACGCCTGAATATCAGGAGATAGTTTCCCTTGAAAACAGCTCCGTATGTTCAGACATTTTTTATTAAGCGTGTGAACATACCCTTACAGCGAAAATACATTTGGTATGTTTGGGATGCGTATCACAAATGCACTTACAGAAGATTGTATAAAACAAACAAAACCCAAATCATTGTTCCCACACGGGGCTCTGAACCATATAATGTCACTATGATAAAGGGATTTGCTAAATTTAATATGCCAAGAAAAAAAATAAGTGTCATTGCCCATAAAACAAAAAGTAATCATTTGATCAAAGAAAAAAGAAAAGCAATCGGTTATTATGTAGATTACGAAGAGTCAATAGCAGCACAAAGTCTCTACTTGCAAACTGTGCTGTTTCATGCTGCTTAGATGGGAATGTAAAGCAGCTGTTGGGACGTGTGGCGCTCAATAACAGAAGCGTGCGGCTTAAATAACCAGCACAAAGAATAACTCATAACGTATAACGCTCTGCAACAAATGGTTCATGTTTTATTTATTATGATGGGAATAGTTTACCTGGGGCAAGCCTTGCTGTGGTAAAGAATCATATTCAGAAGAAGTACCAAGCCTTGTGTTTACCGAAAAAGGGGGAACCACAAGTACAGTATGGAAAGCGGTCACATTTTAAAAGAAACTTTTATCAGGCGAATGCCAGTATCAGCAAAAAAGTGGTATTTTTGTATAATGAAAAGATATACAGTTTTCCAATACACTTTCTGTATCAATTTATGGCTTTCAATATCTCTGCTTGCTGTCAATCAATAGGAAACTTCATTATTAATTTTTAACAGATAAAAACCTGTACTGGCATGTAGCCAGAAAAACAAAAAGATGATGGCATGATGGTTGGCTTTTATTCCGGTTATGGGTGCTCTTCCACCATTCTGAGACCAGTTACACACATACTATAGCGATGTAGGACATGCGATACTATCAGCACTAGATGGCAGAAATAAACATTTGACTAGGTTTACAAGTTGTGGAAAAAGAGGTTTTACCGCGACCGCTGCAAAACCGCACCATTTTGCTGCAATTTTCACAATATTGCATGAAAATTGAACAGTTTTGCTGCGAATCACGGCATAAAAATTTTTGGACCGTGATTTTAAATCCCAGTCTTAGAAATCAGAAATTAGTTGTTACTTGCATTGCCATATACAGGATGGGATTATCATAATTACTTTTCACAGTTGGGATGTGGAGAATTGAAGGCGTTATGACAAGTCATGCTTGCTGACTGCTCCCAGAAAAAGCATTTTACTTACCTACTTACTCACTCTGATCTATTACCTAGAACAGGGATCAAATTCCAGATGACTCCAAAGCCTTGACTGTTCATTTCAAGAGCAAGAAAAAATAATAGGTAAGAAATTTTCATGTTCACGTGTTCAGGCTTCTGATTTAGGCGAGGCTTTTGGTCCTAAATCCTAAAAGAATCCACTTACATTCTGACGGCAATGCATGTGAATAGGATATATTTACCCCCCGATTTTTTTTTTACATTCATATCGGATATAGCATATCTATATGACTAAGGCTCCTATAGCTGCACCGCTGGATAGAATTGGACACATGGTCTCAGCAGACAGTATCATACATGATAGGCTTAGGGTATGTTCACATGCAGAGTTTTCAGGCGTATTTCGGGGCGTCTCGAAATATGCCTGAAAAAACGCTAGCTAAACACCTACAAACATCTGCCCATTGAATTAAATGGGAAAAAAGGTGTTTCGTTTTAAAAAATGTATAATCGGTCCAGCGTTTGGCTCTGTTCACATGTGCCTTAGCTCTTTTCCATTAGGTTTTTGAGTAGTGTAGAATGCAGCATTATTCGATCTGCTAAAATAAATAAAATAAAAACCAATATAAAAGATATGTCACATATCCTGTAAACACAGTAGCCATGAAACCAGTGTGGGCCTTAAACTCTATTCACATTAGGGTCATGTTTTTGTACTTAACATGTAATGTTCCATCATGTATCTGATTTTGCTTGATGGCAAGAATAACACTGCAAACTATGCTATTTTTGCCGTCACATCACAATGGAAACCCAAAAGAAGGGACGCCAATTCAGCACTGATGTGAAGAAAGATTAATGTATGTTTAAGCGTGTTTTAGTGATAAGTTACAAACTTTATTCAATGACATCTTCACCTCATATAATCCCATCATGACACTTGCTGTCTAGAATGTCAGGACAATATTACCTCAGAAGCAGTAAAGGCCTGTTCACATCAGCGTTGCCCTTCCGTTGAGGGGTTCCGTCGGAGGCTTCCGTCTGGTCAACCCCTCAAAGGCAAGGCAAACGGAAACCTTAGCTATCGTTACCCTCACCATTGATCTCAATGGTGAAGGAAACGTTGTTAATGGTTTCCGTTGGTCACCATTGTGACAGCGGCCCGTTGTTTTGACTGAACCAATACCCCTCAACGGAAGGGCAATGCTGATGTGAACAGGCACTAAGGTCCCCTGCACATGTAGGAAATTTGTTGCGTAATTTTCATCTGGATTTGAAATTGGAAAATCCGCAGTAAAAGACTGTTGCAGGCAAGGAGATTTGAAAATTTTTCTCCACATGTTACTGAACATTTTACGCACATAAAACAAAGTATGCTGTGAATTTGCTCATTCTGTTCCGCATGTTCACTGACGATTTCACCCTTTTCAATGTAAAACTGTTAAATTCCGCAACAAATCTGCTACTTGTTTAGGTACCCTAATGGCATAGTCCCACATAGCAGTGTCTACAATTGTGTCGAAGCCCTGTGAGCTTACTGTGGTCAATGGCAGCATGTTTTTGCCAGTAAAACCAGACAAAATCGTGCAACCATTTACCACAGCAAATTACCAGGGCTTCTGTCGCATAGAGACCCAGCTATGTGGGATCAATCCTCCGAATGGAGCAGCGGTCTACCACGCGCACTGCCACTCCATTCACTGTTGATGGGACTCCTGGAGATAGCAGAGTCCATAGAGAATGAATGGAGCAGCAGGGCGCATGTTCGACCGCCGCTCCATTCAGAGGATCCATTGGGGTCCCAGTGGTTGGACCCCCACTGATCAGCATGTTATCACCTATCCTGTGGTTAGGGAATAACATTTAAAGGAATTGTCCACAAACGGAAAACTGATGACCTATCAACAGGATATGATCGTGTGGATCCGACACCCGGACCCCGCACTGTTCAGCTGCTCGGGCTGCCTGCGGGCACAGGATGTTATTGCACAGTATGCAGTGTATGGAGCCAGCTCCGGGGATGGCTCCTTACACTGCATAGCGGCCGTGCTGCAGAACTGAACATTGAACAGAAGCAGAGCTGCAGTACTGCAGCTCAGCCGCTATTCCGTGAATAGCTCAACCGCTATTCCATCTGCTTCCGGCATGGACATCCGGTGCCCGGAGGCAGCCAGAGCAGCTGATCGGTGCGGGGTCCGGGTGTCGGATCCACACAATAATATCCTGTGGCTAGGTCATCAGTTGTCTGGTCGTGGACAACCCCTGTAATATGTTTTTCCTTGGCCCAAATAAGTTAGGAGACTCACACTAAAATGTACCTAAATTAATTCGGTTTAGAATATGAAAACTGCGGCATACTGAAACTGAATATGAAAGGGGTTTTCCTTTCCCTAAAAACTGATGACATATCATCAGGATAGGCCATCAATAGCTGATGGGTCGGGGTACAACTCTCGGGACCCCCCCAACCAGCTGTTTTGAAGGGGATGCAGCGCTTGTACGAGCGCTGCTTCCCTTTCATTTCTAGTTGCTCACTGTGAATCGGCATAAATGTAGCGGTGATTCACAGTATTACAGCCTTCTCCCATTCACTTCAATGGGAGAAGGCTGTAATACTGTGAATCCCCGCTACATGTGTGTCGACGACGACTTACAGTGAGCAACTAGAAACGAGCGCTGCACCCCCTTCAAAACAGCTGATCGGCAAGGGTCCTGGTAGTCGGACCCCGACCCATCAGCTATTGATGGCCTATCCGGAGGATAGGTCATCAGTTTTTAGGGACTGGAAAACCCCTTTCATATTCAATTTCAGTATGCCTCAGTTTTTTTTTTGTTAACCAGTAACTAGCTCATGAACATTTATTATGCCCTCATTTTAATTAGCTGTGCATGGGCAGGGGCTAGGCATAGGTGAGGTCACACAAAAAAATGTAATCTAACCTACCAAGCATGTAGTACTGTCTTCTCCTTTTCAAGAAGGATGCTGCCTGTGACTTGAGTGGACGCTTGTTCCCATCACTGCCGCCTGCGTGTTATGCGGTGAGCCACTGGCCCCGCTGTTAGATGATGATGACTAGCTGACATCATGTGACACTACACTCCTTTCAACTGCTCCTTGAGCGCCACGCCGGAGAGGAGGTACGCACTGCTGCCACAAGCCAGAAGCAGCAGTGCGCTAGCAGAAAATATATATATATATTACTTTTGTTTTTTTAAGGCGCTTGCCAGTGGTTTAGGCAGCAGACTTTATCAGGGGCACAAGCTTTGGTTTTAAATGTCTAGCGACGCCACTGATTCACACCATGGGGCTAGTCTGTGTGCGGATCCAATGACCATCCGTGGCAGAAGTTAGAGTTTTAGAAGCTGTTTTTCTAAAAAAAAAAAAGTTATCACTGCAGCACTCAACCAATCTGTGCTTTATGGCAGAGTGGCCAGAAAGCAGCCTATCCTTAGTAAAAGACGCACGAAAGCCTGTCTGGAGTTTGCAAAAAAGCAACTGAAGGACTCTCAAACTGTGAGAAACAAGAATCTGTGGTCTGATGATATCAAGATTGAGCATTTTGGCCTCAGTTCAGCAACTAAGGCTGGGTTCACACGAGCATGTTATGTCCGTAATGGACGGAACGTATTTCGACCGCAAGTCCCGGACCGAACACACTGCAGGAAGCCGGACTCCTAGCATCATAGATATGTACGATGCTAGGAGTCCCTGCCTCTCCGTGGAACTACTGTCCCATACTGAAAACATGATTACAGTACGGGACAGTTGTCCTGCAGCGAGGCAGGGACTCCTAGCATCGTACAAAACTATGATGCTAGGAGCCCGGCTCCATGCAGTGTGTTCGGTCCGGGACTTGCGGCCATTACGGACGTAGCATGCTCGTGTGAACCCAGCCTAACAGTGAAGGTGGGAGGGGTGCCTGGGCCTGCTGCCTCTATGAGGGGGCGGCGGCACCACAAACCAGCCACCGCCAACCCCTCCTGCACTATAGGCGATGAATGGCCGGGTACGTTGGGTGCCCGGCCATTCAGTGCCTTTCAACTACTCAAGCGGCGAGATTACTTCTTTGCGCCGCCAATCAGTGCTTTTCATAGATGCAAGCAGCGCGATGATGTCAATTAGCGCCTGTCAACTACGTGTCATTCAACCCCCGCAGACCTGCTCAAAAGAGAGCAGGTCTGCATTGCCACCGGACAGTGCGGGGACGGGATTAAGGCGAGTGTGTAAAGTTGATTTTTTTTATCCTACAGGGGGGGGGGCTATATACAGGGGTGGGCTATATGTGGAGCACTATAGGGGGAGCTATATGTGAGTCACTATATACAAGGGTGGGCTATACACGGGGAGCTATATGTGAGGAACTATATACAGTGGTGGGCTATATGTGAGGCACTATATACAGGGGTGGGCTATATGTGAGGCACTATATACAGGGGTGGGCTATAGGTGCAGCTCTATTTATAGGAGTTGATATATGCAGGGCACTATCTACAGGGGTGGGCTATATGTTGGACTCTATATACAGGGGTGGGCTATATCTACAGGGGGCTATATACAGGGGTGGGCTATATATGGAGTGGTGTCCCGGTACCGTCTCAGGGGGCTGAGGAGTTCTCTCTCTGTATTCATGTGTATTTGCTGTGTACCGTGAGTTCCAAGTGTGTAATAATACGCATTTCCTTTTATCTGCTGCAAATCTCATGTATACCCTAAATGTGATGTTGTGCAAGGATTAAAATATTCTCACTTTGTAAAGGAGTCAAATACATGGTCAAATGCTACTCCTCAGGCTTCTACTCGAAGCCAATCAGCTAGCTCTCTGGGATGAGTTAGAAGTTCCACCATCTCTCCCCAGAGGGCAGAACCAGCAGAATCCAGTTTTTTGAGTAGTGAGTGGACTGCTAGCTCAGCCATTAGGTGAGACAGACATGCTGTCTGTTCACTCAGCCAACTTTAGCTTAGGCTAGAGTAGGCCACATATGTCCAGTTCCTTATCTACAAGCAAGATTCTAAGCCTGCCGCTGCCAGTAAACTCGCCAGTATCCGGTTGCCAAAACAATCATCCGTTTCTAGCCGTGGGGCGTCCGCGGTTTTACACGGTGCAGTGAAGTAATACAACGAATCCAAGCCTGTTCCAGTCCACACAGGGAGGGCACCTCTTTCTAAGTTCCATGTGCCAGAGAAGATAACGCTGTACAAGGTCTTCCCTGCAACACGTTACGCCTTTAATGGTTCTGCCAGCGTGCGCACTTTCTGGCTATCAAGTCGAGATCCATTTCGCTGTACGTTCCACAAGAGGGTTTCGTGCCAGCACCAAACCGTAAGTAAATACCACTCAAGAAATCATCCACAGTGAGCCAAGCTTTGAAGGCCCTACCCTCCGTAGATTCCATAATACTGGACTGTGTCAGTCGGCCATAGAAACCGAGAGTTATCCTCATCATCCTCGCCACTATTCAAGCTAGAGATAATTATACCATTTCAGGGAACTGTGACCAAGTATATTACACCTCTATCCAAGTCTATGTACTCTTATCCTGCAAAGGACTGTATTCTAGATGCCATTAATCTGCACAGACGTGGTCAGTAAAGTTTACCGTCTTGTTACCCCATTACAACCGAGTTGGTGTCTCTTTACTGCAGATTGCACCTTGACAAAAGCTGTGTGGCTTCAGAGGTAGAGCCGCAGGGTCGGCCACGCCACTGAGTCACCCGTGACATAAACGTGATCTCTGAAGGACCACAGGTCCCAGCCAGCCCTGCTGCCACTCATTCACCATCTGGTCTCCCTCTGCTCACCGCAGGAACACTATAGGGGGAGCTATATGTGAGGCACTATATACAGGGGTGGGCTATATGTGGAGCACTATTTAAAGGGGGCGATATATGTAGGGCACTATCTACAGGGGTGGGCTGTACGTGGAGCACTATCTACAGGCGGCTACATGTGGGGCACTATCTACAGAGGGGGCTACATGAGGGGCACTATTTTCAGAGGGGATATATGTGGGGCACTATATACAGGGGGGGCTATATGTAGGGAACTATCTACAGGAGTAGCTATATGTGGGCACTGTCTACAGGGGTAGCTATATGTGGGCACTGTCTACAGGGGTGGCTATATGTGGGCACTATCTACAGGGGGCTGTATGTGGGGCACTATAGACAGGGGCTCTATGGGGGTCACTATTGGTGTGTGTGTGTGTGTGTGTGTGTGTGGGACATAGTGTATGGTGCTATTATAATCAGGGACAATGTATGGTGCCATTATATTTAGGGACAGTGTTTTGCACCATGAGAACTTTATCTTTGTGTATAGGTGCAGAAATGTTTGAAAAGCGAGAAGCTGAAGACATCTAAGTTGCAAACTGCAGAAATGGGCTGTGGCCGGAAGAAGTCGTCATAGAGGTCTGGACCAGATAGAGAAGAAAAGAGAAAAGGAACAACTAGAATCTGAGATAGTCACCTGTGAGTCACTTAATGTAAATTTTTATTCTGCCTCTAATTAGCACTGTATGTATTCTTTTGTGACACAGCATCTCCCAGCATATCCTTACTATTGTTTGGGCCATGCTGGGAGCTGTATACAATTTAGTGCAAACCTATACGGCAGGGGCTGATTTTCAAATTGAGCTGTATTTGTGCTGGTGTTGTATTTATGTTGTGGGCTTGGTTCTGATGCTGTATATATGTACTGATCTTGGTTCTGATGCTGCATATATGCACTGAGCTTGGTTCTGGTGTTGTACATATGTAATGAGCTTTGTTCTGGTGCTGTATATATGTACTGAGCTTTGTTCTGGTACTGTATATATGTACTGAGCTTGGTTCTGGCACTGTATATATGTACGGAGCTTGGTTCTGGTGCTGTATATATGTAATGAGCTTGGTTCTGGCACTGTATATATGTACGGAGCTTTGTTCTGGTGCTGTATATATGTAATGAGCTTGGTTCTGGGGTTGTACATATGTAATGAGCTAAGGGTATGTTCACACGACCAAGTTTCAGACATAATTCGGGCGTTTTACGCCCCGAATTAAGCCTGAAAAAACGGCTCCATTACGCCGACAAACATCTGCCCATTACTTGCAATGGGTCTTACGATGTTCTGTGCCGACGACCTGTCATTTTACGCGTCGCTGTCAAAAGACGGCGCGTAAAAAAGACGGCTCATCAAAAGAAGTGCTGGACACTTCTTGGGACGTAATTGGAGCAGTTTTTCATGGACTCCATTGAAAAACAGCTCTAATTACGTCCGTAATGGACGCCGCTAAAAACGCGAGTACGATCAATTACGTCTGAAATTCAGGAGCTGCTTTCGCCTGAAAACAGCTCAGTAATTTCAGATGTATTTTGCGCTGTCGTGTGAACATACCCTAAGCCTGCTCTGCCACTATCACATATCAGCGGTTCTAATTGGATAGCATACAGTTACTGACGGCAGAGGCTGGGCTGCATGTAATAGCCGAAAAAACCCGAAATGCGAAACATGACGTCTTATCTGCGCTGAATTTCGGTTTCGGTTATTTTTAGATTAATTGCCCAGCCCTACTTCCACGTCAGTATTTCCCAAGAGAACAGTTTTATATTTCCAAGGTTGAATCTGATGCTGGTCGGTGTGTGACTGCACACACCAAACCTGCATATAATTATCTATATTTATGACCTATAACATTTATATATAATGCAAAAAGAACCAACGTTTTACTGAGACTCATTCTTACACATGATTTATGTTCCAGGAACGCTGCATGTGCTCATGCAGAAATAAAACGTCATCTGTTTTAAATTGGTTCGGCTACGATTTTCTCCTTCTAGCAATTTGAACTACTACAATATGACCACTATTCAAGTGAAATACGATGAAAATGGAACTATGCAAAGAGCCCAGTGTTTACAACTGTAATTTGTAGTAAAAGTACAAGGTATGTAAATGTCAGAAGGTACACTTTTTTTTTTTGTAGTGTGAGGAAATATAAAGTAGAGTACTTCTAAACATTGTCCCCGTGAAGCTGTATAAATATTCCTAGACCCCTGTGTGGAGCTTTCACTGAAATTTGGACTTGGTACCTCTTTAGTAAGTCTAGCCCTGGCCATGCTAACCCAAATTTTGTTGCATAGGCCTGGTTAAAGGAGTTTTCTAGGATTATTAAAACAGGTCTGCTTTCTTCTACAAACAGTGCCACACCTTTCCATGGGTTGTATCTGGTATTGCAGCTCAGTTCCATTGAAGTGAAATCGGGCTCAGCTGTAAGGGTATGTTCACATGCAGTGACCAGAAATGTCTTAACCCCTTAATGACCGGGCATGTTTGTACCTTAATGACCAAGCCAGATTTGTCAAATCTGGTATGTCTGACTTTATCAGAGAATAACTCTGTGAAAGTTTTGAATATCCAAGTAATTCTGACATTGTTTTTTCGTCACATGTTGTACTTTATTTTAGTGGTAAAAGTAGACTGATACGATTTGCGGAAATTAATTAAAAAATAGAAAAATGGAAGAAATTTTGTAAAAATTACCATTTTCCCCTATTTTTAACTGCAATATGTCACATATGTACACACATACTGTACAATTTTTTTAATTAAATATATATTTCTATCTCTTTACTCTATTTTGGCAGCACTTTTGAAAAAATAAAATAAATTTTCAGCAATTTAGAAGACTTACAAATTGAATAATCATTTTATAAATTTTGAAGTACATTTTGTTTTCCTGCACCAAGCCAGGTTTTCAGAGGCTCATAGGTCTCAGAGTGATGGAAACCCCCACAAATGACCCCATTTAGAAAACTAGACCCCTTAAGGTATTTACCTAAGGGTATAGTAAGTATTTTGACCCCACAGTTTTTTGCTAAATTTAATACATAGCAGGTGAAAAAAAAAAAATTCACTTTTTTTCATAAAAGTATCAGTTTGAAGACCAATTTCTTTGTAAAGCGACCATGAGAATGAAGAAACACACCACAAAATCTATCACCCTGTTTCTCCTGTTTTCAAAAATACCAACATTGTGGCCCTAATGCGCTGCCTGGACACACGGCAGGACCCAAAAGGAAGGGAGCACCCATAGGCTTTCAGGACTCATATTTTGCTTGAAAATGTTTTAGGCCCCACTGTACATTTGGAGAGGCTTTGAGCTGCCAGAACGATAGAAACTCCCCATAAACGACCCCATTTCGAAAACTAGACCCCTTAAGGTATTTATCTAGGGGTATAGTTAGCATTTTGACCACACAGGTTTTTTGCTAAATATATTGGAATTAGTCTGTAAAAATTAAAATGTACTTTTTTTCTGAAACAACATAAACATTTTTATTATTTACAAGGAATAACGAAGAAAATGCACCCCAACATTTGTAAAGCAATGTCTCCCGATTACGACAATACCCCATATGTGGTAATAAACTGCTGTTTGGACCCACAGCAGGGCTCAGAAGGGAAGGAGCGCCATTTGGATTTATGATTTTGCTGGATTGGTTTTCGGTGCCATATCGCATTTGCAATGCACTGGAGGGACCAAAACAGTGGAAACCCACGAAAAGTTACCCCATTTTGGAAAAACCTTCAAGAAATTTTTCTAGGGGTATAGTGAGCATTTAGACCCCACGGGTCTTTTGCAGAGTTTATTGGAATTAGGGCGCGAAAATTAATATCAACATTTTTTCCACTAAAATGTTGCATTTTCTCATTTTCACAAGGGATAAAGGAGGAAAAAAACAACCATTTTTTATAAAGCAATTTCTCCCGAGTACGGAAATACCCCACATGTGGTCAAAAGTTTTTTCATTAGAAATGAATTAACCCTTTCAGGACTGATCCATTTTTTGCTTTCATATTTTAGATTTTCACTCCCCGCTTTCCAAGAGCCATAACTTTTTTATTTTTCCCATCAATAGAGCGGTGTGAGGGCTTATTTGTTGCGGGACAATCTGTCGTTTTCATTGGTACCATTTTGAGGTACATGCGATTTTTTTTTAATCACTTTTTATTCAATTTTTTTGCAATCCTGAGCAAAAAAACAGGAATTCTGACACCGTTTTTTAGGTTTTCTTTTTGCGGCGCTCACCGTACGCTATAGGTGACATTTTTACTTTATTCTGCGTGTTAGTACAATTACGGCGATACCAGATGTATATAGGTTTGGTCCTTTTTTTTAGCGTTTGCGCAATAAAATGACATTTATAAAAAAAAAAAATTCTGTGTCACCATATTCTGAGGGCCATAATTTTTTAGTCAAAAAAGCTGTGTAGGGGCTTGTTTTTTGCGGGACGGTTAGAAGTTTTTATTGGTACTATTTTCGGGTACATGCGACTTTTTGATCACTTTTTATTCTCTATTTTGGGAGGGTTGGTGACAAAAAAAATTGTGATTCTGTCGTAGTTTTTATTGATTTTTTTTGGGGTGTTCATCGTGCGGGAAAAATAACATTACAGTTTTATAGTTGGGTTCGTTACGAACGCGGTGATACCAGATATGTGTACTTTTTTAACGTGTTCATTTTTTTTCTATAATAAAAGTCTTATTATAGGAAAAAAAGCATTTAGTGTTTATAGAACTTCTAACTTTTATTTGTACACTTTTTTTAAAACATTTTTATTACTTTTTTTTCTTGTCCCACTAGGGGACACTCAGACTTGCAGCTTTGATCGCTGCTAGAGTACATTACACTACACACAGAGTGTAATGTACTCTAACTGTCATTGTGACGTGACTGTCACACTGACAGGAAGCAGAGGAGGAACGGCCGGAGGCTGTTCCTCCGAGGCTTCCGTACATGGCAACCCGGAGGTCATTATCTGACCTCCGATTGCCGTGACAAGCATCGGTAGCCCCCACGATCACTTCGTGGGGGCTGCCGATGTGCTTCAAACCACTTAAATGCGGCGACGGCAATCCGTCGCCGCACTTAAGGGGTTAACTGCCGAAATCAGCGGCGATGGTCCGCTGTCCGGCGAGACTGATGTCTCAGCTATCTAGGACAGCTGTCAGCGCGGGTCTGTCACTCTGTGTTTACACAGAGTGACAGTTTGAAATGTGGACGAAAATGAACGTCATGGTGCGGGAACTAGCAGCCGACCATGACGTTCATTTTCGTCCTTGGTCGTTAAGGGGTTAAAATACGGAGCTGTTTTCAGGCGAAAACAGATCCTGATTCAGACGTTTTTGTTTTTTTTAACAATACATGTTTTTCGCTGCGTTTTTTACGGTCGTTTTTGGAGCTTTTTTTCAATGGAGTCAATGAAAAACACCTCCAAAAACGTTCCAAGTAGTGTCCTGCACTTCTTTTGACGAGCAGTCATTTTACGCGCCGTATTTTGACAGTGACGCGTAAAATAAAGGCTCGTGGGAACAGAACATCGTAATTTCCATTGAAAGCAATGGGCAGATGTTTGTAGGCGTATTAGGGGTGCTTTTTCCAGGCGTAAACGTGAACATACCCTAATACGTACCCCAACCTATGAACAGTTGCGGACTTTTGTGGAAGAAAGCAGACCTCTTTTTCCAATCTTGGACAACCCCCTTTGAGTTGACCCTTCCCCTTTTTGTCCACAAACCTAGTGATACACCATCAATGCTTATGGTAGAAACACTCTTAAAAAATTACTCCACTGGACTCAAAGATTGCATTTATTTTTTGCAGCTAGGCAAGTTCTCTAACATGTTAATTTGTGTCTTAATTTGCACATACACGTTGCTACATATATATAATTTTCTAAGACTCACTGCCTGAACATTTGTGACAAACACACATCCCTACAGTGTAGCCCTGAAAATCTCAATTTGGGGAGCAAACCGCACTGGAGTAAATTCGAGAATTTTATCTATCTCCGGGTTGCAGTAGAATTTTGAAGACCAGTGAAGTCCATATTGTGGCTTTTGGGGGATAAATATGCTATAAAAAGACCAGGGATAGGACATGCTGCAGTCTGTTGCACATTTTCTATAACCTGTTACTTCAATGAGCCACAGCATGCGTATATCACTAAACATATTACTTTTGGCTATTGTGTTATTTAAAAAAAATCAAATTTATGAATTGGTCGTTACACTGGGCTTCTGGAAGGTTTGTCGCTTCTGTTTTTAACAGAGCAGTGAATGATGTCCTGTACCAAATTTTCAGACAGATTCCAATGAATTCTTTTGGAGTCCATTGGATCCCATAATGGTACCGGTCAGGTTTTTGGTTGGGGTTCTGGTATATTTGACAGCAAGAACAACACTGCAAACAAAGCTTTTTTTTGCCATCAGAGACACTCCAAACGTATGGGAAAAATGGTTAAAATGAGTAGAGCTAAGGTTCTGTTCACATTTACAATTGATATTCAAGGGTTGGTCGTCCTTGCAAATGAAAACATTATATATTACGTGTGTGCGTCCACTGTCTCCATTTACCCTCATCATTAAACAAAACACTGAAATCTGCTGCTGAACAAGAGCTATTTATTAGTATAACACTTTTTTTCCCCAAAGTTTCAATAGCAAATGAAGTATGTACAAATCCTTACAGCATTTACATCATAAAAAAGTTTTTTTCTATTTTGTATCGGCCTGCTAAAAAGTTAACAAAATACTGTGAGGACCTCTAAGCACTGTAACAAAATAGCTGGGCTTGCAGTTCCTGTTCAAGTACACTTGTCGCCAGATACATACAGAAAAGGCAGCCATTTAGTGTATTGGTTAGGTCATTACTAGCGAATGTATAAATTGCATTTTCGTAAATATTGGCTTAACCGACAAAATAGCTGTCGTCACTGGATGCAGGCAAAATGTGCATATCAAAATGCTTCACAGAAGAACGCCAGCTGATACTCCACTGGGAAGACACGTAAAAAGACAAAAACAAAAAAGTAACCTAGAAGAAGGCCGACGTGCAGAAGAACTGCCATGAGACGATGAAAGGAGTTTTAAATATTTAAAACTACAATAATTTCAAGTGAGACAAACATTCATAGACAGAGATGCAAGACAACAAATACAATTCAGCTAGAGTCCAGCTGGTGAGGCTTTTCCAGAATTGGAGATTTGTTTTATACTGATATGGCTGTAGATTTCCATCATGCTTAATGCGACTGGAAAATAAAAATGGTTGTATGGATTTGCGATGATTGGTTCTTTTGAAGGCAGCTTATAGGAGGTGTAGGTCTCATCACATTACTCTGGTCAAAAGTTTAAGACTTGGAAAGGCAGCAAAATGAGTCATAAAAGACTACTGCTCCTTTGTATGATAGCATTTCTGCCTAATATATATATATATATATATATATATATATATATATATATATGAACAACATTCTATACTGCAGATGCCCCTGAACTTCACTTGCCCAGATTACTCCCCAATTGGCAAATCATAATAAAGAATTAAAAAAAAAATTAAAACAATGACTGCAGTGCCAAGTGTATGAGGCATCCCGTACGATATGAAGTAGATGAAACCATATTAAAGAATAAAATATTTCTCATAAAAAAAAAAAAACGTTGCAAGAACAAAAACAGTAATATTTTTTTTTTCCCCTCTTATATTAAAAAAACTAACATGTAAGCAAGTACTTGACAGCATTCTTATTTTTCAATGGAAAAGGTCATCAATAAAGTATATATATATATATATATATATAAATGTATATAAAAACACAATAAGACCTATGCGTGTTTATGTCTACCTTTGTCGTCATGTAAACATTACAGTCCATCACTCACCTGCATACATTACAGACAGCCTTCATTGAACTAAAGACTGCCTTGACAATACTAATGGCTTGACTGAGGCACTTGGCACTTTGGGCCTCCTTGCGTCAGCAACTATTGCTACTGTAGTTCCTAGTAAACTTGCAGACTTTGTATAGATCTAGCCTGCCAAACGTGTGCCTCCACTGTGTGTAGGGGATAGATTTCTAACACAAAGCTAATAAACTTTGAACTGGTCTTAAACTTTTGGCAGATAGTGAGCATAGCCATTTAGGCTTTGTAGTATTTGTTCAAGTGAAAGCCAGGTCAGTTCACATGTTGACAGGCATGCAACTTGAAAACATTGCACAACAAGCAACACAGAGCAGTTTGAAAAGTTTACAAGACTTCAAGTAGACTTTACAACCCTTCACAACTGAATATTCACAGACAAAACGTAGTCTCTTAAGTTACTGCTGCCATTTTCTCACACATGGGATACCTTCTGTGACTCTCTAGCTTGCTTTATGCTATACAACCATTTGATGATCCTGGCATTTCGCTCTATGGCAGAAATGCCGTACGGCACGCGGTCATTGGCACTGTCGTCGTTTCTAAGGTCACTGTTGCTATCCTGAGACTGTTCACAGTCTGAGCTGATCATGCTTGCACTGCGAAAGTTTAGAGAAATTATATCAGAATTAGCCCTTGCAAAGTTTTCAATCCCAAGATTTTCAAGCTCTTCAGGATCCAGTCCACAGTAATTAAAGAATCTCTCAACATCAGCATCAACACGAAAGTATCTGTCACTTAAGTCCGACTTCGATCGCTGGAGTGATGGCCTTCGTGTTACCCCACAGGTGGGTTCCAAAGTATCGTTGTCTGGAAACTTAAGGGTGGTTAAGGTGGCAATTTTGGGCTTTGGAGGGAGAGGTGGGGCCGAACTGCTACAAGGTATCGCCTTTATTTGTTTCATATTTGTGACTTTCCGAATGTCCGAGGAACTATGAGAAACATGTAAAAAAGTATCACCTGATTTTTCTAGAAGCCTCCTACTGATGTTGGAGTTGGTTTCTTGGGGACTCCCATGACTTTGAGTAGGGTAGACCTTTAAGGATTCTGCAAACGAATGTCGGTTTTGATCAGCGGAGTCTGGTCTACCTGGTGGCCAGTTCCGAGAACTTTGCTTGTGCACAGAACCTGTACTGGAGCCTTCAGAGCTATTGATAATGTTTTTAAGGATTTCTAGCTTTAAGTTCTCTCTTTGTACACAGCTCTCAGACTTTGCATTATTGTTAAACATCTTTAAGGTTGGGCTAGCCAAAGGTCTTTTTGCCCCAGGGCACACAGGAGGTTTTGCAAGTACTGCTGGCTTCACAGGCTCTTGTTTGGCATTGATAACCTCTTGGCTCTTAACATATTTTGACTTATCGGCTTCTAGTCTTTCCACTGCGCTGAGTCTCTTGGGATTAGGTTCCGATTGCCTGCGGAAATAGTCAGGTCCTTTGTTCAATATTCGGAGAGGGACAGCGGATGCAAAAGTGATCGCTGGGCTACCAGGTTTCCCCATGCTACCTGCCTGTAGTGTTTCTGTAGGCATGTTTGGAGATTGTTCCCCCGCAGCCGTTTTGGATTCTCTTCTTGTGTTTTCTAAATGCACTGCGCAGAAACATGTGCATCAAGCACAATGAATAAAAGCTGAATCTTCAAATCTGAGTGTTAGCAGCAGCTCTTCATCATCTCACAGCTCATTAAAGGACATTTTTTTAATTCATGGGTTAAAAGGCAGCCCGGATACAAAAGCCACCAGACAGAAGTCTGTACTAATCTGCTCAGCGCAATCCTTTATTCGCACAGAAGGATGTGGGTGTCTTGTCTTTTCTTTGTGTTGTACTACAGGCAAGGATCTGAAACACAAAACAACCAATCATATGTCAGTATCAGCATGTGACATCACGGCTGTAGCAACAGAAAATATTAGAGCATTTTAGTTCGTAGTGTAAAAAAACTAAAAAACGCATTAGGTGGCTTTTAACCCCCTCAATCCCAAATGGAATGTTAATTGTGTTCAGGAGAAAAGAACACCAGACAATAGATGGTTAATAGAAAAAACACATCACTAATATTCTTTGAGTTTTTGGGAGCAATTGTATAATACAAAATTAATAATTACAACTGAATTATTAATAATTAACCTAAAATTCAAAAGAAAATGTTTAAAATGGGCACAGGTGAGAATTATTTTATCAAAATATTTTCTATAATATCACACTGGAAAAAAAAAAGTATATATATATATATATATATATATATATATATATATATATATATATATATACACACACACATACACACACATGCACCCGTTCAAAAGTTTAGGGTCACTTAGAAATTTCCTTATTTTTTTAAAGAAAAGCACAGTTTTTTTCAATGAAGATAACATTAAATTAATAAAAAATACTCTATACATTGTTAATGTGCTAAATTACTATTCTAGCTGCAAACGTCTGGTTTTTAATGCAATATCTACATAGGTGTATAGAGGCCCATTTCCAGCAACCATCACTCCAGTGTTCTAATGGTACATTGTGTTTGCTAACTGTGTTAGAAGGCTAATGGATGATTAGAAAACACTTGAAAACCCTTGTGCAATTATGGTAGGACCGCTGTAAACAGTTTTGCTGTTTGGAGGAGCTATAAAACTGACCTTCCTTTGAGCTAGTTGAGAATCTGGAGCATTACATTTGTGGGCTCGATTAAACTCTCAAAAGGTCTAGAAAAAGTGAGCTTTCATGTGAAACTCGACAGTCTATTCTTGTTCTTAGAAATGAAGGCTATTCCATGCGAGAAATTGCCAAGAAACTGAAGATTTCCTACAACGGTGTGTACTACTCCCTTCAGAGGACAGCACAAACAGGCTCTAACCAGAGTAGAAAGAGAAGTGTGAGGCCCCGCTGCAGAACTGAGCAACAAGACAAGTACATTAGAGACTCTAGTTTGAGAAATAGACGCCTCACAGGTCCTCAACTGGCAGCTTAAATAGTATCCGCAAAACGCCAGTGTCAACGTCTACAGTGAAGAGGCGGCTCCGGGATGCTGGCCTTCAGGGCAGAGTGGCAAAGAAAAAGCCATATCTGAGACTGGCTAATAAAAGGAAAAGATTAATACGGGCAAAAGCACGCAGACATTGGACAGAGGAAGATTGGAAAAAAGTGTCATGGACAGACGAATCGAAGTTTGAGGTGTTTGTATCACACAGAAGAACATTTGTGAGACGCAGAACAACTGAAAAGATGCTGGAAGAGTGCCTGACGCCATCAGTCAAGCATGGTGGAGGTAATGTGATGGTCTGGGGTTGCTTTGGTGCTGGTAAAGTGGGAGATTTGTACAAGGTAAAAGGTATTTTGAATAAGGAAGGCTATCAGTCCATTTTGCAATGCCATGCCATACCCTGTGGACAGCGCTTGATTGGAGCCAATTTCATCCTACAACAGGACAATGACCCAAAGCACACCTCCAAATTATGCAAGAACTATTTAGGGAAGAAGCAGGCAGCTGGTATTCTATCTGTAATGGAGTGGCCAGCGCAGTCACCAGATCTCAACCCCATAGAGCTGTTGTGGGAGCAGCTTGACCGTATGGTACGCAAGAAGTGCCCATCAAGCCAATCCAACTTGTGGGAGGGGCTTCTGGAAGCATGGGGTGAAATTTCTCCCGATTACCTCAGCAAATTAACAGCTAGAATGCCAAAGGTCTGCAATGCTGTAATTGCTGCAAATGGAGCATTCTTTGACGAAAGCAAAGTTTGAAGGAGAAAATTATTATTTCAAATAAAAATCATTATTTATAACCTTGTCAATGTCTTGACTATATTTTCTAGTCATTTTGCAACTCATTTGATAAATACAAGTGTGAGTTTTCATGGAAAACACAAAATTGTCTGGGTGACCCCAAACTTTTGAACGGTAGTGTGTGTATACACACACACACACACACACACACACACACACACACAATTAGTGTTAAAAAAACAAACAAATAGCAGTTCAACATTATTAACCTGATAGATAAATGTTTTTGGTGGAAGTGTTATATCTACATAGCAAATCACTTACTTGTGAGTGTGGTAGAGAAAAACCAGAGCCAACAATTAGGACATGCATGCCGCTCATTCTGAGTAATTGAATCATTAATTGAAAGGGGCTTGCTCAAAATAATAGCTGAGGAGTTAAATTACCGAAGTCCTTCATTTTGTAGAGTAACAGGTGTCACTTTTGGCCCTTATTTAAGGTAGGAGGGTGGCAAATGTTGCACATGTTGGTTATAGTGCATTTCCCTCAGAAATACTGGGGAAAATGGGTTGTTCCAGACATTGTTCTGATGAAAAACGTATTTTGATTAAAAAGTTGATGGAAGAGAGAAAAACATATAGAAAAGTGCAGCAAGTTATAGGCTGCTCAGCTAAAACGCTCTCAAATGCTTTGTAGTGGCAACCAAAACCTGAGACGCGCAAGGAAGCGGGGAACTACTGCTCAAATGGATGGAAGAATAGCCAAAACGGCCAAGGCTCAGCCAATGATCACCTACAAAAAGGTCAAAGAAGATGGGAAGTTACCAGTGAGCACTGCTACAATCAGAAGACGAATAAGTGAAGCCAAGTTACCAGCAATAACTTCCCGAAAAAAATCCAGTTGATGAAAAAAAACACATGTCCTGAATAGGTTAAAATTTGCCAAGGAACACATCAACTGGCCCAAAGAGAAATGGTGCAACATTTTGTGGACTGATGAAAGCAAAATAGTTATTTTTGGGTCTAGTGGCCGCAGACAGTATGTCAGATGAAACCCGTGCGCTGAATTCAAGCCACAGTACATGGTGAAAACAGTAAAGCATGGTGCTGCAAAAATCATGATATGCGGCTATTTCTCATGCCATGGTGTTGGGCCTATTTATCGCATACAAGGGATCATGGATCAGTTTGAATATATCAAAATACTTGAGATCATGTTGCCCTATGCCGAAGAAGAAATGCCCTTGAAATGGATGTTTCAACACGACAATGACCCAAAACACACCAGTAAGCGAACAACATCTTGGTTACAGACAAATAGGATTGAGGTAATGGAGTGGCCAGCCCAATCCCCTGACCACAATCTCATAGAGAACTTGTAGGGTGACCTAAAAAAATGAGGTTTTCTGAGGCAAAACCCAAGAATGCAGAAGAACTGGAAAGTCGTCCAATCTTCCTGGACTGGATACCTGTTCAGAGGGGCCAGAAGTTGGTCGACTCCATGCAACACAGATGTCAAGCAGTTCTCAGGAACAATGGTTATTCCACTAAATATTAGTTCAGTAAAGTGAAATCTGAAACATTATTTCAGTTTTTAAAAGAAAAATGCTGTCACTGTTTATTTATATAATTTTTTTCCCCCAAAAAAAACTGTTAAAAAAAAAACCTATCTATATTATTTATTTTCACTGGGGAATTCTGAAAACTGACTCGTCAATCCCACCTACTACATAATCACTGGTCAGGGGAACGATATGGTCCCAAACCTATCTGTGCATGAGTTTCACTCTCCCTTGACAACTGAGTGAAATATTTCCCTACTGCTTCCTTGAAAACCGGGACTGGGTCCCGCATGGTTCTGGAGATTATTGCTTTTGAGATATTGCAGGTTCCAGCTACTTCTGAGGCACGTCAGAAATGTAACATTTTGGGAGAAACTAATGGAGGGTCCACTTTAAATGTCTAAGATCAAGTCTAAATTTATAATAATGAAAGTTAGGATATGCTCCAACACATAAATATCACATTAACCTTTGGAAATACAATGTGAAAACTATATATTCTAATTGGCATCTAAAAGTACCCATATGTTGTAATAGGAGTCATAGGAGTAACTTTCAAGTGTATGCAAAGAAGTGGTTTTATAGTCGATAGACGCCTGTTCTACAGTGATACCCACTGTAATATTGGGTGCAGTGTTATTGCCAAAGCTGTGCCCGAGGGGCAGGTTTTAAATTGGATACACCAGAGCCTGACTCCAATGTCCGTGTGAACAAGCCAAATATCCCTTGCCCCGCCACACTGGAGAACACAGATGGAAGTCTCAACCACAGCAGGAGAGTGAAAGGTCAGCCCAGCAGAGCAGAAAACATTAGCAGACCATGCCTGAAGCTGGCTATAAACCACTATGAGACACTATGGACATTAGACGTCTCAGAGTCCAGGGGGGGGGGGGGGGCGATTAGGGAATTCATCTTCAGAAAGCCACTCACAGAGGCTGTATTAGGCAGGAATGCAGTCACCGACGTAAAAAGAATAGTTACATTAACTTTGTAGTTATGTTGTAATACTATGGTTTTTAGGTTTCAGTGCTTTCCTTTAGTGCCATGTTTCATGGACGCTCTGGGAAATAAATTAAGAACACATCATATATTGATTTTCTACGAACACAGCCAATCAGATCTCAAGCACATTATAAACCCAACTAACCAAAATGTTGTAAAACCCTATCTATAAGCAATAGCCCTTTAATTATTTACATAATTCAACATAGCAGTGTACCCATATTATAATGACTAAGATTAGTCCCTGTCCCAAATGGTGATCACAATTTGAAATTCCCATCTCAAACACACACGGGGCTAATTTTATAGATACCCAATTAAAACACCTGTATTTCTCTACCCATACATGTCCTGATGCATGAAATCGAGATTAAAGAATATTAGGCCAGGGCTACACCTAGAGTTTTTGTAGTGCTACTGATTAATTTTAACTCTTGAGCGACAGTTGCAGTCCACAACATTGCATTCAACTCCATGTATTTTGGACTGCAGCTGTGGCTCAAGAGTTAAAATCAGTAGCACTCCAAAGTCTCGGTGTAGCACTGGCCTTATTTCTACTTGTCCCATAAAACCCCCAAAACACTAGAACCAGGAAAGTGTAGGGTTTTGACCAGGGACAAAGTGTAGAAAAAAAACCCACAAAAAAAACATCGATATCCCTTGGTTTGGTCCCACAACCAAGGCAAAGTTATTCACAGCCAGTAATATTTAATCTGATAATGACCTGATCCATTTCAGGAATAGGTCAATAGTAGGAGCAGATAAAACAACCCTCCGGTCTCGACAAAATTCTAAATGTTAAGAGAGTAATATTACTGAGTGCCGGGGATTTAATGTACCCTCTGTGTTGAACCAAAATGGCTGCATCGCTTCTCAGACTGATTCTAAGACACTCCCACTGTTTACGGATTAAACAGAACTGCTCACGTGAAGGTCTCAGACTTAGTCTAAGATGCGTTGCAGCCATTTTGGGACAGCACAGAGGGGACGCTAAAACAGCAGATTGGCACAGCTGGAGGGCACCAGGTAATCTTTCCTCCATATACCCCATCACATTTAAAAATCTAGTGGTGGTCATATTGTGGGGGCCTCAAATGCATCGCACACAGCCAGGGCAGGTGAAGAGGTAGGCAAGCACACAAATGTACATTTTTACTATATATTTTATTTAGCCAAGAAAAACTTATAACCGTATGTTGGATTTCAACATGCCAGATCCATTGTCCCCTCGAAGATAAAACCGTGTCAGAGTTGTCTGGCAGCAGCTTATTCCCCTCTCCCCATTGAAATAAACATGCACACTTGGCCGAGCAGAATACGCACGGCTATGGTGGAGTCAGGAACATAGCGGTCGTCGACAGATAGCGCATGTGTGTGGCCAGCTGAACAGAGGAGAAAACAGAGGACCTGTTCTTCATGGTTAGGCAAAGTACTCCGCATACAGTAGCATTCATACCTATATTATCTTAGGAGGACGCTGCACAGTATAAATATGCTTTACCCTGGTGCCAAGGAGCCGCATATGAGGTGTATGACGTCTGCCAGTTGGGTATCACAGGTCTAATGACTGATACCCATATTTCATGTTATCAACTGTTGAACAGGTTCCTTCAGGTGACATACTAAACTAAGAAAAGTAAAAAGGTCTTCGAAGGCACCAAGATCACGGTTCAAAACCTTTCCACCCTTTGGTAGCGTGAGGCGGACTAGAGCATCACGCAACGTGTCAATGGCCACAATTTCAAGGCTATGAAAAAGGTACCGGAGATGTCCATGAAGGCTGGCTGCATCCATGGCAAATAATGTCCAGGTAGAATTGCTCTTCCATGGTGAGGTATCCACTTTATAAACTGAACTCTATATTCTTCCATGTCTTTAGTTACAGATTTCAGAAATATGTGGCGTAGAATCTAATATTTAAAACCTTCTGCCAAGTAATGTCTCGTGTTAGTAGACATATGGTGCCACTTGAGCACTATACTAAAAATATGTTATAAAATTTAAGCTGGTTGCTATTACAAACGTCTTCCATTTAGTCAAAATAAATTGCGTAAACTGCAAAGTGGAATCAAATCACGAGAAGCTGAAAGTTTAGAAAGACAACGGGGACTATTTAATGACCATAAAATCCTAGCTCAATACAAGGGATACACTGCAATTACACTTGTCTTACTTATTATACAATCCCGATGAACACATTTAAGGATGACAATGGGGGCTACAGCAGGGGTGTCATGGTGGGGGTTTGTACAGGATTCAGGGGTGGCACAGTGGGGGCACTGTGATTCATGCAGCTTTTGTCACTTGTTTTGGCATTCTGACAGAGCAGCACTGATGCAGAAGAACATGAGGCGGATTAATGTGTGGGAGATGGACCATCTTGCTCATAAATAAAGCCGTCAGCTTGACAGTCAGATGTCAAATGCAAAAGTTTCATTTAAAATAGTTGAGAAATGTTTTTCATTGTATTTCACAATAAAATATGGATACATTTTCACTAATGGTTTGATCTATGGGCATATTACACTCAGCTTGCTGTGATGTACACAGATTTGTTTGCATTCAGCATCCCAAAATGAATAGAAAATGCTGCACGGAGTTTAGAGTGAGCAGTATACTGTAGATCTAGCGGAAATGAATAGAGTACATAAGAACGGCTGATCCCAGGGCTTGTAAAAGTATGACCGTAGCCTAGGGGAGGTAAAACAAAGCCTTAGAAGAGGTAGTGTAAGTGTCCCATGAATTAACTATTACAACTTCTGCCCAAACCTTGCATCAGCGGAGAGCCTACGGTCCAGAGACCTGTCTTTAAAGAGGTACTCTAATTTCAGATATTTATAGAATATCCACAGGAGCAGAACAACCAATAAGCAGCTGCTTGTGTATTCAGCATATCCAGGGTTATTTTCTATAAATACGTATTATTAAATACTAATAAGTATGATCAAATGATAACACTATTTAAGATGATAAAGACCTGGGTGAAATCATATTTCTTTTGCATTTTTGGTATTTCATAAAATTAGTAATTAAACTATTTCAAATAGGTTCTCCACCTTAATATATTGACTGGTTTGACTGCAGCCGCATGCCTTTCCCCCTTCTCTGCTGTTCGCATTGAGGCGATTTGGCTTTGAGATGAAGAACTGAATGTTTGATAGTCTGGTTTCTAGGAATATGTTCCTTAAAGCTACAGATTTCTCGAAGGATCTGTTAGCTCATCCCTAGCACACAGACGGTCTTAGATTACTCAGGTGTTCAGCTAAAGGCCAAGTTAAAAACCGAGCGGAGGTAGAAGGGTTACCAGGTTTGACGGTTCTCAAAAATGTCTATTTCTAACTGCTATATTAAAGACTAACCACTCAAAAACTATAAACTCTGAAATGACTGCAGTTACCCCACTGCACCATACCAAGTGCCCAGGAAGCGGAGATAGTAGGTGTTTGGTCGACTCCTTCCGCTGTAGAGCGGCCATAGTTGTTCCTAGGACATGAAGAGAACTGGCCACTGGTGATATTCCTTTATGGACCAATAACGCTCTGCATTGTCCAGAAGCCAAAAACAGATTTTTCGTTTTTAACCTTACTACAAATAAATCTAGACGGTGAACCTCTTTAAATGGAAAACCCATTGCTAGTTTAATGACCCTGTACATTTGGTAGTTGGTGCCGCATTACATTGCAAATACCCATTATTTGCTAATTGTATTACAAAGCCTTGAATCGAATAATTATAACTCATTTTGTTACCTGACAGTTGAAAACATAAAAAAAAAAAAGCTAATGCCAAATGATTCTTTCAGAGAGCAGTAGTTAGAATATAATTGGACTTCATGAGGCACCCAACAAAACCAAGGAAATCTGATTTTAACACCAATGAGCAAGGACTATGAATTTGCATTTACAAAGCGGAGCTCTACCTCTGGAGCCTGCTTATCGCTTATATTAGGGAATTGCATAAATGATCAAAAGCAATTCTAGAAACTAACCATTATAGCTACAGTATTATAACAGCTTTACAGGGGTGAGGGGAAATTCGAACTTTCCACAATTGCATTGCAAAATTTACTCTTGAAATTTAAGTCCATGCGGAGAGGTGCACATGTGCAGGACTACCTCTTCATTCATTCTCCGCCTGGACGCAACTGCCACCACACTGGGCAGACAGCGGTCAGGGGACCCCCGTTATGGAGATGGGTGCGAGGCCCTAGCAACTATATAACGCTAATGGATATTTACCGGATATAACTTGGTGTTGGGATTCACTATGCATAATTAAGATAGGGGCACTATACCGAACCTCATAGTATTTTTGGCATCATGAGCGATATTATACAAATTGCTTTAGGTCATTGGGGGGGGGGGGGGTCCTGGATATCTGCTTCAAGGCTATGTACAACGTTCGAATAATTTTTTACATTTTTTTAAATAAAATCATTGTGTTGTTTTTAAGCAACTTTCAATTGTTTTACTTTTTAAAGATGCAGCTTCCATGTATCCTTTATATATAGATGAAATTCGGCTGAGAGTGAATACAGCTGATGACACACAGGATACAGCTTATATCAATCACATCGGAGTTCATAATTTAGATAGGATCCAGCTAATAATATCAATCACGTGTGTCAGAGACACACAGGACCGCTCTCGGCTGAGATGTCAGTTGAGCTGAACTGACGGAATCGGCTAAGAGAGAACAATACAGCTTCTATGTATAAAGGATACATGGAAGCTGTAGTGTAAAATGTAAAACATTTTTTTTTTAAAAAGACAATTTGAAAGCTGTTTCAAAATATAAAACACATTGATTTTATAAACAAAATAAACACATTTTTGTTCTAAAAGGTGTACATCGCCTTTACTATACACTAAAAGTTGACAGTGTAAACACTGAGCCCTGAAAAATACCATGGGTTTGAATAAGTTATACAGTTGGGTCCTCCTACAGAAGCGCACAAGCAATGAACCCCAACTTTCCCGTGCTCATCAGCTCCATAGTGCACATACATTGAGAAGGTTATGGAAAGTATTATCAGCCAAAAAATGTACAGAACTACATATTTATTCCAAACACTGCAATTTGGCGGATAAGGAACTAGTTATTTCATACAGTGGTCTCTTTCATTGAAATCTGTATGCGCTCGTATATTACTATTCTGTAGTGTAGGACATTTGGGCGTTTCTCTCGCATATGCCCGGTCTTGAAACCACAACACACGTCATGGATTTTAATGCCGTCCAAGTTTACTGTATCATGTCCGTTGGACAGTGGGTTGTAAGATACAGGCATGGCATCATCAAGTCCACGGCGTTCATACAAGTGATTGTTTTCTATTCATAAAACGTACAGAGGAGAACGGCTGCATTCATCCATAATATTAGTTATGGTGGGGAAATGAATGGTGCCATTTCGGTGGTATTTATTTATTTTTTATCCCAGAGGGCATTTAGTGCTGGGCTTTATTATTTCAGGTCCTATTCGTTTATTATAGTAGGATTTCAATGCTGGGTACTCTCAAATGGACTTTGAAGGTATTTTTCTAAAAAGCAAGAATTTCAGAATATTTAGTCCATCTGGTGCTAGATGAAATTAAATTTCCTGCTACATAATTATTTAGATCCCAGCTCTGCTCTCTTGACTTCAAGAAGTGGTAGTTATGCGTCCTTCCTAGGAACGTTTTTTTACTTGTTTTAACCAGATGAAAAAAAACTTTTGTTTATATACTGGTTCGAGTGCTGGACATAATCCTCTATATATTTTTCAAAGAGGTAGTTATGCCCCATATAATAAACGTAAAGGGGTTATCTCCCCAGGGACACACCTGTCCATATACCCTATTAAGCCATATCGACATCATAGAGGGGAGTTCTCTGCTCAGGAATATCTATTTGCCATAGTGGGAAGTTAACAAAAAGCATCACTCGTTCTGGCAGACAACACTTCATTTAAATGGCCAGCATGTAATACTATATTTCACCTACAGTGGCCACTAAAGGGAAAAAGTATAGCTGGTCGCCATTTCCCCAGGCTAGAACAGCTGATCGCTGAGGTTTCTGAAGGCAGTCTCATATAAACTATTGTTTGTTTGTTTTTAATTAACTAAATTTGCTCTAAAGGAAAAAGAATTAAACCTGTCAAGATGAAATCAATTATCAGCTTTACAATCTAAATTTAGACTGAGAATAAACGACACTATGACTAAAATAAATAAAATTGAAGAACAGAGATGTTTTAGCTATTCTGACAAATGCATTTATTCCGTTGTTCATTCAAGAAGCCTGTAATAGCCAGTGTTTATTAGAGGAGAGCAGTTTTCCTACATTAGATTTGCAGTGCTTACATACTTTCCATAGCATTTATAATCCAGGGATCAATTAAATAATCTTCACTAAGTCTGGCAGTTGACAGTGGGATATGACCATTTCTAAATTAAAAATTAGCCTGTGAAACGTTCACTCTTAGGAACCAGTATACAAAAAGACAGGTCTGGATTATGTTTATTTAAAAAGTCTGCGGACAGTTAAAGGGGTTGTCCAGAAATAGAAACCATAGTTGCTTTCTTCTAAAAACAGCTCCATTAAAGGGAAAGGGACTCAGCTGCAATTCCATACAACCTGTGGACAGGTGCGGTGCAGGTTTAAGAATATTTAAATCTTAATACGCACACACAATCCCTCAGGAACGTTACACACGGAGAAACAATACGAAAGTTTTAAGGATTAAACGAATTCCAAACTTTTTTTTAATGCCTCAAGTATTCCGATTACAATTAAATAATTCCTCCAATTTTTCTTGAATGTTGTGACTTAAAATATACATAAAATACTCCTCAATGTTACCATGCAAAATAAAAATACTTTGAGTGAAAAAAGGGGAGGCACACAACATATTGCATATTAGGACTCAAATTCACCACTCCAGCAGCCAACTTGACTTTTTAGTGGTCAAGAGTAAAAACGGTCATAGATTTCAGTAACCCAAATAGGTGCCATTAAAACATTTAGTTGCATTGGACATCTGGCTTGTGACATTGTCCAGCACTCAGATAAATAACATTAAGGGTAAGTCCACATGAAGTATAAACACTGCAAATTTTCCGCAACGGATTTCATTGCGGAAAATCCACAGCCTTAGGCCTCATGCACACGACCGTATTTTTGTCCACCCCTAAATACTGGCGTAAATACGGGTGCTTGGTCACACGTATTCGACCCGTATTTACGGGCACGTTTTTGGCTGCAAAATTGCACTGCACTAATCGGCAGCCCTTCTCTCTATCAGTGCAGGATAGAGAGAAGGGGCAGCCCTTTCCGTAATAAAAGTAAAAGAAATTCATACTTACCCGGCCGTTGTCTTGGGGACGCGTCCCTCTCTTGACATCCAGTTCGACCTCCCTGGATGACGCGGCATTCCATGTGACCGCTGCAGCCAGTGATTGGCCTGTGATTGGCTGCAGCGGTCACATGGGCTGTAACGTCATCCCAGGAGGCCGGACTGGAGGAAGAAGCAGGGAGTTCTGGGTAAGTACGAACGTCTTTTTTTTTATTTATTTTTTTACAACTTTATCTATATTGTGATCGGTAGCCACTGTCCAGGGTGCTGAAACAGTTACTGCCGATCGTTTAACTCTTTCAGCACCCTGGACAGTGAGTATTTACCGACGTCGCCTAGCAACGCTCCCGTAATTACGGGTGCACACACGTAGTCACCCGTAATTACGGGAGCCCCATAGACTTCTATGGGCTGCCCGTGCCGTAATTACGGCCTGAAATAGAACATGTTCTATCTCTTTCAACGGCACGGGCACCTTCCCGTAAGCATACGGGGAGGTACCCGTGGCCAATAGAAGTCTATGGGCCCGTAGTTTTTACGGTCGTGTGCATGGGGCCTAATACAGTAGCAGCAGAGTGGATCAGCTCATCCACATGCAGCGTAAAAAAAAAACCTGCTGAACTGTTCATAAATTGACCAGCAGTGAATTTTTTTTAATCCGCAGCATGTCAATCTACGTTGCGGAATAGCTGGTTTTCTGTTGCAGGTTTCCCCATTGAATTAAATAGGGAGGCAAGACCCGCAACAAATAGAAGATGTTGCGATTTTTGCAGCAGAAAAGCTTAGATTCCGCAGAAAAATCGCAACTCGGAAGAAAAAAAAAAGAAGAAGCCTATACTTACCCATATCTCTATTCTCCTGCGTACAGTTCGGCCTCCGGGGAGGACGTTCCATCCCATGTGACTGCTTCAGCGGTCACATGGTATAAAAGGTCATCCCAGGTGGCCGGGCTGCAGGACGTCAGAGGGACGCGTTGCCACGGTTACGAGTAAATATAAAAACTCTTTTTACGTGCTGTTCTCTGCAGCAGACATTGCGGCCGAAACACCACCACAATTTGAAGCGGTTTTTGGCCAAAATTACCTGCAGCATCCAGGACGGATATACGGTGTACTTTTACACAGAGTATCCGCCCTGTGTGAACATACTCTTCGGACACAGTCTCATGCTGCATACATTTCTGTGGCCGAAAATCAGTTCTGTTCATCTAAATAGAGTTGTTTGTGCAGCAGGTGTATGGATTTCTGCACGCTCCATTCACATGAAACTGATTTTTAGTTGCATATGACTGCACTCTGCACAGTACTATAAGTTTTAGATTAGTGCCCTAACATTCCATATACGCTGCTTTATAGCCAGTCCCGGAGTGTAGACCTTCGTAGTAATATGGAGGCTATAGAACAGGCTGTTATATGAAAGCAACATCTACATATATCTATATGTATAGTAAATGGTGTCATAACTTAAAGAAACAAGCCTCCTCAGCCAGAGAGCAGGATACCGTTCAATTATTCAGTTAAAGGGTTTTTGAAAGAAAGTAGCCATGTTTTTCTAAACCTGTTAATTCTGATCATCCTTTAGTCATTCAAACGGTTTTCACATCATTTCCAGAGCTTGGACCCTTTGGTTTGTCTAGAATCAGAAAAAAAAAAACTTTTTTTTTTTTTTTTCTCCAGAAACGGTGCCACTCATGTCATTTGACTGTATTTGGTATGGCAGCTCATCATCATTCAAGGGAATGGGACTGAGCTGCAATACCAGACCGTCCATGGACAAGATTGGCTCTGTCTGGACAACCCTCTTAAACGAACTTTGGCAACATGTAATCCTGCAGCCACGAGAAAAAAAGTTAACCGGACAAAGCAAATAAGCTATAAAAATGATCTGAATCTAAAATTACTGTACAATATTAATTAACTGTTCTACCTTTACTGGTCTAGATGCCACAACAACAAGTCGATGGGTCATTTGCCCTCAAAATGGACAGTAATGAACGTAATAGACAATAACGGCCATTACCCTAGAGAATTTGATGGGAATGTAGAAATAACTTTCTGCACTTTCCATTAAACTCTGTTACTGGGGTCAACCAAGAACAGATTCTCCATTGTCCTGATGAAGTCATGTGACTGTGCGCTTATGGATTCATAGTTCACGAAAATGTTAACTCACTCAGAGCCTGGATGACAAGTCAAGGTAATGTTAACTTTCATTTAAATAAATCTAGATCTGGATAATAACCTCCATGAAGAATAACATCATGGTGGTGGTTAGTCTTGCATTGACAGCGACCTAAGATTTTAGTGTCGTTTTTCTGAGACCACAAGAGGAAAGGATCCCAATCCCTAGTATTAGTCCCCCTGCACACGGCCGGTATAAATATATACAGGAAGGTGTCGGCGGATCAAAATTACAGTCGTGTGCATGGGGCCTGACATATTAGTTAACTGAGGGGCCACCAAACAGAGTATGGCCCTCTAGCTAAAAAAATTATAGCACTACGTGGAAATTTATCAACCATTCTATGACATTTTATGCTGCCCTCACCACTTTTGGGCTGGTCCATCACAACCCAACAAATTTATAAGAATTTACATCAGAAAACCGGTGTCCACAATAGTGGAAATATAGATTTTGCTCTGTGGGGCGTAGCAAGGTAAAAAAGGACCATGTCAGGCCCTTTACCCTACACCCACTGATCAGACTACCCCTTCCCCACCGTACAATAAAAAAAAAAATAATTATATATAGATGTACACTCACCGCCCCGCTTCTACCCCCCGGGTCGCCTCAAAATCCCTGTGTCGGAATTTGCATTTGTACTGTGGGAACGATCATATTGGCTAGGGGCAACTTGAGCACAGGAACACCAAAGATACAAATTCTGCAACACACCAATTTATCATTCCTAGCAGTGAGTAGAGATATTGGTACTGCCAATCATAACATGGACTGTGGGCTGTGGACTGTGATGTTCTGGCTGAGATGTGGTGACTGCTTCGCCCGTCTCCATGACAGAATACAGCTTGTGTTCAGTTTGCGTGCTAGTCTCTGGGCCCTGCTGGCGAAGGCTATGTACCATCCCCACAGATAGGATGCACTTAAAAGCTTTTATTTAATCCACTTGCAGTAGGATTATGTTCTTTGACTTTGTAATTAGACGTTGTATTGTATGCCAGGTTTGACAAGGATAAAGCCGGTGTGGTGCAAACAAGTATATATGGTAGGTAGGCAATTTATAGTGACATTTCTGACCTGACCTTCAGACTCCTGTATATGCCTCTGAGGGTTTAGCAGCAAAAAGTTGGCCAAGGCAAGTTGCAGATCAAGTCATGCCATTTTTAACAAGGGAACACCTTGGTGGTCACTAGCTATGAAATAAGTATAGCATGTACATTTCTTCATAAAACTGGATAGGATGTTAGAAAGGCAGTGCACTTTTTATCCTACCGGTTACAACAAACAAGACTAACTGTGACTAACAGTAAATGGCGAGGTTATTTCAGCTTCCTACGGGATGACTCATGAAAACAAATTGCTGTTAATGCCATGTTAGAAGAATAAATGTTTTTGCAATGGATAAAGACAGTTAGGTCACGATAAAGCTCAAAATCTGCACCAAATAAATAAAAATGACCTAAATATCCTTCATAAATTTAGGGTGACATACTTTAGGTAATGTTCACTCCACGTTCTTTGGCGTACGTTTGATGTATATGCCGGGTAAATCTCCCGACGTATACATTAAGCATAGGTTGTGATGCATGCTTAACAGTGGTATCCATCACCCTTAGGCTATAATGGTATCTAATGGATACATCATGAACTCCAACGACCCTTTTTTGTGACGTATCGGTTAATCTGGCGATTACCGGCCAGACCGTGCCAAAAGGACATTCTTTTTGCCTCTGTCAGTCAATGTAGCCCTATGGACACATTTAGCGTGTATATCGGGAGCATTCCCCACCCACACGCCAAACATGATGTAAACAGAACCTTCGTACAATAAGACCACTTACTACTGTACAAAATTTAGAAAAATTAAAGCAGCTACCCATTGGACTTGTCAAACGCAGAATGCATAGACCACTATCTCGGGCTCAATGACTCTCTGCCATGATGTAGGTTTTAAAGCTCATGCTGGTCACACAAAGTATCCACATTGGTAACAAATCCTCGTGCATGCATAATTTCAGTTCCTCTATTACATCCTGGGGTTGAAATTTCCATATACCAGTGTTTGCCTGTACTACCCAACAGGTTAATGGTACAGCTAGCCGAATACAAATATGAACCTAAATTCAGTCAACAATAAATGACAACATGAGAACCTCCACTTAATTCACCTGCATAAGTAGGTGCTGCTGAAAATGAAAAGCAAACATTTGTCAGCAGATATGGCAAGGGACACTGGGTCAAAAGAAAATTTATGGGTAGAATGAATTAGTGAAGGAAACCGAGCTTGTATTCTAGCCCAAGGCAGCGACACTACGCTCAAACAGTATAAAAGCAAAAGATTTACAACACCAACATCACATCAGGTTATGTTACAGTCACCCATTTAACTAACGTCTGTTATGTTATTAGAAGAAATCTGAAACAGGTGGGATAGAAAGGACCACAGTGCAGTTATGTTTCAACGTGTATGAGATTAGCGAGGCTCTAAACCAAGCAAAAAAGAAACTGCATGCTGTGAAATAAGATTTTAAATGAATGTAAATGATAAAAATTTGAGAGTAAAATTTCTGTAATTTGGTATTATATGTGAATTAGTCAGGATCGGTCTGCTGGGATCTCTAGCGATGCAGAGAAGGAAGAGGCATCAGTACCCATTCTCCGTGGAAAGATGAGCGTGCATGCATAGTCCCTATTAGGGTATGTTCACACTGCTTATTTATGGACGTAATTCGGGCGTTTTACGCCTCGAATTACGTCCGAAAATGCACCTCGATAGCGTTGGCAAACAACTGCCCATTGAAAGCAATGGGCTGACGTTTGTCTGTTCACACGAGGCGTATAATTACGCGTCGCTGTCAAAAGACGGCGCGTAAATAGATGCCCGCGCCAAAGAAGTGTCATGTCACTTCTTCAGACGTAAATGGAGCCGTTTTCCATGGACTCCATGGAAAACCAGCTCCAGTTACGTCCGTAATGGACGCGGCGTTCAAGCGCCTGCACATGCCGTTACGGCTGAAATGCCGGAGCTGTTTTTTCCTGGAAAAAAACCCGTAATTTCGGCCGTTACGGACGCTGCCGTGTGAACATACCCTTAAAACAAACGCAAGATACTGAGCGAGTGCCCTATTTTCTTTTTCCTCCCTCACTCGGGCCTAGCAGTCAGACACCAAGCCATCTAATTGACATATCATTAAAAAAAAAGTTAATTGAGGGAAACATACTGTGATGGCACCATTACCCGATTCCTTAGCCAAAAAAACATTAAAGGGGTTGTCTCAAAGACAACCACATATCATATGTCCTATTAGGACATATTGACTTTATATACCGGGCCCCTCGGTCAAGACACCCACCTCTATAAGCTAGAATGGAGAGCAGCTAAGAGTGGCTTCCTTTATGGTGGACCCAGTCATCCATTACATGGTCGGCCATTCATAGTAGACTGCTACAGGGGCAATGAATGGCCAGATGCGACCCCTTTAACTTATGTAGATAAAGGTTTATATATAGACTGCAAAATGGTGCTCTGGAGGTGGAATAGTTGGTGTAAGACTCATCCTCCTCTTAACCCCTCACTAAAGGGGTTTAGGCTTAGTCTAGTTTGCGTAAAGGTGGGCAAGCTCCAGATTAAGTGATCTAGGCACTCTTGTAGCCCTATTCTGTAGATAATAAAATGCTCGGTTATCGGAGTACACTGGCTTATTTTTCACTCCTCGTATGGGGAACAGGGTACCCCGTAAAGGAAACTTGGTGGTGCGGATTAGATGGCTAAATCTGCAACCACGGGGTGCTCTTTTTTTGCCTTAAGACTTACTTTAAAGTATTTTTAGTACCACACAGATGTGTTTTTAAAGCACTGCTTAGAACGCATTTATGTATTTGTGCCAATAAAACACAGATTGAATTTCCTTATCACTCTAGGATTGTGATGGTGCCAATCTGTGTTGAGCTCCCGGGAATGGTCCGTGTTGTTAAAGCCTTCGCACGCTCGCAGAGAATTTACTACTAGATGAGAATTAAAATACAATTAAAATCGACTGCCATTTCTAGCTAGATGTTGAAGGGAAAGGGAGCCCATGTGCTATGAGACTTTTAAGTTGTTTCCTGCACTAGCATAGAGTTAATTTCTTTGAAACAAGCCTGGAGGGATATTCAACTCTCAAGTTTCTATGGAAACCGGCTGCATTAACTAAGTGAACTCATTTCACATACTTGGCATCCAGACAAGTGACTGTTGTTTTTTTTTTCCCTTTCTTGTATTAAGGGAGGTAGTATGGTGGGGGGCTTCGAAGGAGGTTACATGACAAGTACAAAAATAAAAGGAACGGGGGAAAAAAAAAAAAAACACACACACATGAGCACTAATTTACAAGTATACACTGCGTGCACAACTATTAGGCAAGTTGTATTTTTGACGATTCATTTTATTATTGAACATCTACAGTGCTGTCGGTCAATCCAAAATGTTCATAAACCTCAAACCTGAATATTTAAGAAAGTACAAGTGAGGTTTTGGCTTTCGGAGGAGAATATCTGTGTGTTCAGAATTATTGGGCAACTATTAAGTAGGCAGAATTATTATGTAACAAAATAAAAAAGGAAAATTTTTACATCTCGCTTGTTTATTTTTATCGGTTAAAGTGAAAATAATAAAACGAACTAAAAATGTACAAATAAACATTTATGACATCTAAAGAAAAATTAAAAATCAGTGCCCAATATAGCCACCCTTCTTTTAAGTCATAAGCCTTCCATCCATGGAGTCTGTCAGTTTCTTAACCTGTTGACTATCAACTTTTTGTGCAGCAGCAACCACAGCCTCCCGGACACGGTTCAGAGAGGTGTACAGTTTTCCTTCACCGTAAGGTTATGTTCACACGGAGTGTTTTCAGCCGTTTTTCGGGCCGTAAACGTCCCGAAAAACGGCTGAAAAATCGGAAGCAGAACGCCTCCAAACATCTGGCCATTGATTTCAATAGGAAAAACGGCGTTCTGTTCCGACGGGCCGTTTTTTTCATGTGCATGTCACTTCTTCAGCTGTTTTTGGAACCATTTTTCATAGACTATAGAAAAACAGCTCAAAAAACATCAGTTTCATATTTTCAGATGTTTTTTATTTTGTGTGTGCACATACCCTAAGAAGGGCCTGCAAGTTCTCAATCGGATTTAGGTCAGGTGAGGGAGAGGGCTGTGTCATTATTCTTTAATCTTTGAGGCCTTTACTGGCTAGCCATGCAGTGGAGTACTTCGATGCATGCGATGGAGCATTGTCCTGCATAAAAATCATGGTTTTCATGAAAGATACTGACTTTTTCCTGTACCGTTGCTTAAAGAGGCTCTGTCACCAGATTTTGCAACCCCTATCTGCTATTGCAGCAGATAGGCGCTGCAATGTAGATTACAGTAACGTTTTTATTTTTTAAAAACGAGCATTTTTGGCCAAGTTATGGCCATTTTTGTATTTATGCAAATGAGGCTTGCAAAAGTACAACTGGGCGTGTTGAAAAGTAAAAGTACAACTGGGCGTGTCTTATGTGCGTACATCGGGGCGTGTTTACTACTTTTACTAGCTGGGCGTTCTGATGAGAAGTATCATCCACTTCTCTTCAGAACGCCCAGCTTCTGGCAGTGCAGATCTGTGACGTCACTCACAGGTCCTGCATCGTGTCGGCCACATCGGCACCAGAGGCTACAGTTGATTCTGCAGCAGCATCAGCGTTTGCAGGTAAGTAGCTACATCGACTTACCTGCAAACGCCGATGCTGCTGCAGAATCATCTGTAGCCTCTGGTGCCGGCTCGTCTGACACGATGCAGGACCTGGGGAAGTGGCGTCACAGCGTGATCTCTCGAGAACACGCTGTGTGTCTGTCACTGCCAGAAGCTGGGCGTTCTGAAGAGAAGTGGATGATACTTCTCGTCAGAAAGCCCAGCTATTAAAAGTAGTAAACACGCCCCGATGTACGCACATAATACACGCCCAGTTGTACTTTTACTTTTCAACACGCCCAGTTGTACTTTTGCAAGCCTCATTTGCATAAATACAAAAATGGCCATAACTTGGCCAAAAATGCTCGTTTTTTAAAAATAAAAACGTTACTGTAATCTACATTGCAGCGCCTATCTGCTGCAATAGCAGACAGGGGTTGCAAAATCTGGTGACAGAGCCTCTTTAATGAAAGTGTCTTCTAAAAACTGGCAGTAGGTTTGGGAGTTGATTTTTAGTCCATCTTCAACATGAAAAGGTCCAACTAGCTCATCTTTAACCCCTTCCCGCATTTTCACGTACAGTTACGTGATGGGAGCTGGTGTTTTCCCACAATTCCACGTAACTGTACGTGAAAGAGCTGGAGATGGCTCAGGAGCTGAGCCAGCGACATCACCGCAGGGTGACAGCTGTATGTTACAGCTGGCACCCTGAGGTATCGGCCAGGACTGAAGCTAGCCTCCGATCCGACCGATTAACCCCTCACATGCTGCGTTCAATAGAGATCGCAGCATGTGAGGAGTTTATAGCCACCGGCACCCCAGCAACGTGATCGCAGGGTTGCCGGTGGCTGCAAAGGCAATCGGAGTCCTAATACTTACCTCCCGGTCTGCCAGTAACGGAATCCTCCTATGCCCAGTCATCGGCAGGGGCCCAAGAGGCTTCCGGTACCATCGTCAAGATGGCGCCGGCTCAGAATCGGAGACTGCGTCATCAGTAGTGGGTGTCCGCTGTATGTTACAGCGGACATCCCACTGTAAAGGCAGGAACCAGAGCAAGCTCAGATTCCTGCCATTAACCCCTTCAATGCAGCCATCCAATGCAATCGCTGCATCAAAGTGGTTTGTATGAAATCGGCAGCCTGCCATGCGATGGCAAGGCTGGCGACTGCTACCATGGCAACAGGAGGCCTAACAATGGAGCCTGATCGGATTGCTGTCAGTGAACTGACTACCAACTACATAGGTAGTGCAATGTATTAGAACATCAAACAAACCGTTGGAGCTTCAAGTCCTCTAGTGGGACTAAAGAATAGTGTTAAAAAAAAAAAAGTGTAAAAAAGTAAAAATAAAAGTTGTAAAAAATACAATAAAAGTTTCAAGTAATAAAATAAAAACACAAAATCGCCCTTTTTCCCTGATCGAGTCATTTATTATTGAAAAAAATAATAAAAGTCATACATATTTGGTATCGCTGCGACCGTATCGACCTGAACTATAAAAAGCTTATGTTATTTATTCCGCACAGTGAACATCGTAAAAAAAAAACCTTAAAAAATACTGACAATTGTTATTTTTTGGTCACTTTGTCTTCCAAAAATTGAAATAAAAAGCGTTTAAAAAGTCGCATGTACCTAAAAATGGTACCTATAAAAACTATAACTCGTCTAGCTAAAAACAAGCCCTCATACAGCTCAGTCGACGAAAAAAATTATGGCTCACACCTTGGCGACAGAAAAAAATCCATTCTCTTTACAAAAGTTATTTTATTGTGCAAAAAGTTGTAAAACATAAAAAAGTGCTTTAAATTAGGTATCGCCAGAATCTGACTGACCCGCAGAATAAAAGGGAACATTTAATTTATAACGCGTGGTGAACGCTGTATAAAAAGAACAAAAAAAAATATGCCAGAATTGCTGTTTTTTGGTCACCTTGCCTCCAAAAAAACCCCCAAAAAAAACCATAACAAGTGATCAAAAATTCGTAAGTACCCCAAAATGGTACCAATAATAACTACAGCGCGTTCCGCAGAAAAAAACAGCCTTCATACCACTACGTCTATGAAAAAATAAAATGAATTAAGGCTCCAATAAGTCAGGAAAGGAAAAATATGCAGTTGTGCCGACCCGAGGGGAACATTTTTTCGGTTTCAAGTGGCGAATTATCAAGGCCCCTAAAATTAGGGAACCAGGAAGGGTAGGGCCCAAACATATCTGCTGGAAGTGAGGGTGCCCGTATTATACCAGGACAACACTTCCCAGCAAAATTCCTCAAACTGCAAAGATGCCGAGTGTGGACCAAAAGGGGGATAAGTAAGGAACATTTATTAGTGCGACACCGGCCTGTGCAGAAAGGATTGTGTCACAGTGTAACAAATATCTATGGATTATTTTATTGTTTTTTTTTTACCTCATTATTATACCACCTGACTATGCCCCTTATATACTCCACCCGAGATACATGTACCCCCATATTATAAACAGAAACACCAGTAAGACTCTAAACAAAACTACTACCAAGCAAAATCCACGCTCCAAAAGCCAAATGGCGCTACCTCCCTTCTGAACCCTACAGCGTGCCCAAACAGCAGTTTACTTCCACATAAATGACATCACTATACCCGGGAGAACCCTTTTAATAATTTTTGGGGTGTGTCTCCAGTGGCACAAGCTGGGCACGACATATTTGCCACTGAAATGGCATATCTAGGGAAAAATTTAAATTTTTACTTTGCTCCTTCCGCAGTGCAATCATTCATGGTAAAGGCATGTGCGGTGAAAATGCTCACTACACCCCTTAATAAATGCTTTGAGGGGTGTAGTTTCCAAAATGGGGTCACTTCTCAGCAGTTTCTTTTATTATTTCACATCCGAGCCCTGCAATTGTGATCCAATACTTTGTAAATTGCCAAATTAGGCCTCAATTTTACATGGTACTCTTTCACTCCTGAGCCTGGTTGAATGCCCAGGCAACAGATTAGGGCCACATGTAGGGTGTTCCTAAAACCGGGAAACACAGCATAATAATTCGAGAGCTGTCTTGTTATGGTGGCACAAGCTGGATATTGGCATATCTATGGAAAAAAATCCAATTTTCACTCTGCGACATCGAGTGCACACCAATTTTTGCCAATCACCTATGGGGTTAATATGCTCACTATACCCCTAGGTGAATACCTTGAGGGGTGTAGTTTCCAAAATGGGGTCACTTCTGGGGGGGATCCACTGTTTTGGTCCCACAGGGACTTTGCAAATGCGACATAGCGCCCAGAAACCAATCCAGCAAAAGCTGTACTGCAAAAGCCAAATGGCACTCCTTCCCTTCTGAGCCCTATTCTGTGCCCAAACAGCAGTTTATGACCACATATGTGGTATTGCCGTACACAGGAAAAGTTGCTTTACAAGTGTTGGGGTTCTTTTTTTCCCATTTATTTGTTGAGAAAATGAAACATTTTCAGCTAAAACTACGTCTTATTGAAGAAAAAGGTTTTTTTTTTATTTTCACTGCCCAATTCTAATAAAATCTATGAAACATCTGTGGGGTAAAAATGCTCTCTACTCCCCTAGATGAATTCCTCAAGGGGTGTAGTTTCCTAAATGGAGTCCCTTTTCTGGTGTTTTCACTGTTTTGGTCCCTTAGGGGCTTTGCAAATGCGACATTGTCTCCGCAAACCATACCTGCTAAATTTGAGCTCCAAAAGCCAAATGGCGCTCTTTCCCTTCTAAGCCCTGCCGTGTGTCCAAACAGCCGTTTATGACCACAGGTGGGGTATTTTTTTACTTGGGAGAAATTGCTTTACAAATGTTGTGGTGCTTTTTCTCCTTTATTCCTTGTGGAAATTAGAAAGAAATTAGCTAAACCACATTTTCTTTGAAAGAATGTAGATTTTCATTTTAACGGACTACTTCCAATAATTTCTGCAAAAAACTTGCGGGGTCAAAATGCTCACTATACCCCTAGATAATTTCCTTGAGGTGTATATTTTCCAAAATGGGGTAACTTTTTGGGGATTTCCACTGTTTTGGCACCGCAAGAGCCTTTCAAACCGGACATGGTGCCTAAAATATTTTCTAATAAAAAGGAGGCCCCAAAATCCTCTAGGTGCTCCTTTGCTTCTGAGGCCTGTGCTTCAGTCAATAAGTGCACTAGGGCCACATATGGGGTATTTCTAAAAACTGCAGAATCTGGACAATAGATATTGAGTTGCGTTTCTCTGGTAAAACTTTCTGTGTTACAAAAAAAAGATTAAAAATTAATTTCTGCAAAAACAAAAAAAGAAATTTGAAAATTTCACATCTATATTGCCTTAATTCCTGTGAAACATCTAAAGGATTAAGAAACGTTCTAAATGCTGTTTTGAATCCTTTGAGGGGTAAAGTTTTTAAAATGGGGTGACTTATAGGGGGTTCTAATATATAAGGCCCTAAAATCCGCTTCACAACTGAACTGGTCCCTGTAAAAATAGCCTTTTGAAATTTTCTTGAAAATGTGAGAAATTGCTGCTAAAGCTCTAAGCCTTGTAACGTCCTAGGAAAATAAAAGGATGTTCAAAAAACAATGCCAATCTAAAGTAGACATATGGGTGATGTTAATTAGTAGTACCACACAAAATTGTTGCGATCTGTCTTACAAGTAGATACATATAAATTTAGAAAAATGATAATTTTTGCAATTTTTCGCAAAATTTTGGTCTTTTTCACAATTAAATACTTAATGTATTGAGCAAATTTTGCCAGTAACATAAAGTCCAATGTGTCATGAGAAAACAATCTCAGAATTGCTTGGATAGGTAAAAGCATTCCGAAGTTATTACCACAAAGTGAAACATGTCAGATTTAAAAAAATTGTCTGTGTCCTGAAGGCCAAAACAGGCTGCGTCCTTAAGGGGTTAACCCCTTCCCGCTCCTGGACGTACTATTAGGTCATGGCAGCTGTATCGTTCGCGCTCCATGACCTAATAGTACGTCTCGGGAGTAACGGCCGTTTCGGCCGTCCTCCCGACACATACAGGAGCTGTGACAGCTGCTGTCTCGTACAGCAGCTGTCACAGCTCCTACAGCGGGGACCGATCGCTGTGTCCCCGCTGATTAACCCCTTAAAAGCCGCGTTCTATAGAGATCGCGGCTTTTTAGTGGTAAAGCTGCCATCGCCGGCCTGCTACACATAGTGGCCGGCGATGGTGACTATGGCAACCGGACACCAAACAATGGCGTCCGGCTATGCCATAGACGGAAGCCTAGTGGGTATTGACAAAGTCAGGACCCACTATGCTTGCTGTCAGTGAGTAGCTGACAGTTCTAATACACTGCACTATGCATGTAGTGCAGTGTATTAGAATTGCGATCAGGGCCTCCTGCCCTCAAGTCCCCTAGTGGGACAAAGTAATAAAGTAAAAAAAAAAGTAAAAAAAAAGATGTGTAAAAATAAGAAAATAAAAGATTTAAAAGTATTAAAAAGTAAAAATTCCCCTTTTTACCTTGTCATTTATTATTAATAAAAACCTATAAACAAATAAACTATACATAATTGGTATCGCCGTGTCCGTAACGGCCTGAACTACAAATTACGTTATTTATCCCACATGGTGAACGCCGTAAAAGAAAATAATAATAAACCGTACCAGAATCACAATTGTTTGGTCACTTCACTTCCCAAAAAATGGAATAAAAAGAGATCAAAAAAAGTCACATGTACCTAAAAATGGTACTGATAGAAACTACAGTTCGTTACGCAAAAAATAAGTCCTCGCACGGCTTTATTGATTGAAAATTAAAAAAGTTCTGGCTCTTAGAATAAGGTAACACAAAAAGTGAATGATTTTTTACAAAACGTATTTTATTGTGCAAACGCCATAAGACATAAAAAAAAAATACTATAAACATAGGGTATCGCCATAATCGTATCGACCCGCAGAATAAAGTGAATATGTCATTTATAGCGCACGGTGAACGCTGTAAAAAAAATGAATAAAAAACAATAGTAGAATTGCTGTTTTTTAGTCACCACGCCACATAAAAATAGAATAAAAACTGATCAAAAAGCCGCATGCACCCCAAGAAAACTACAATGGATTCCTCAAGGGGTCTAGTTTCCAAATTGGGGTCACTTTTGGGGGGTTTCCAATGTTTTGGCACCACAAGACCTCTTCAAACTGGACATGGTGCCTAATAAAAAAGAGGCCTCAAAATCCACTAGGTGCTCCTTTGCTTCGGAGGCCGGTGCTTCAGTCCATTACCGCACTAGGGCCACATATGGGATATTTCTCAAAACTGCAGAATCTGGGCAATACGTATTAAGTTGCGTTTCTCTGATAAATCCTTTTGGGTTATAAGAAAAATGGTATAAAGAGGATTTTCTGACAAAAAATAAATACATTTACATTTCACCTCTACTTTGCTCTAAATTTCTGTGAAACACCTAAAGGGTTCATAAACTTTCTAAATGCTGTTGTGAATAGTGTCTAGTTTCTAAAATGGGGTGTTTGATAGGGGTTTCTAATATATGGGCCCCTCAAAGCAACTTCAGAACTGAACTGTAACCTAAAAAAATAAATAAATTAGGCAATACTTCGCTTCTTACATTATACTGATAATGAGCCGTGCCCACCCCGAGATGACCCCAGTTTTGACCGTTTGTATAAACGGAGACCCCTATTAGGCCGTTTCAGTGCCCGGTTTTCCCAAGCATACACCCCCGAGAAGTGTATTTTTATTGATGAGCCCCATGTACATTTTAAAGGGAGGGTTCAATTCCGCGAGTACCTGCCGGGTAAGAGGGCAAGGTATGGCGTGAAGATGTATAAGCTGTGCGAGAGTGCATCAGGGTATACCTACAGATTTAGGATATATGAAGGAAAGGCACCCCCAAACCAGACTGCATCCTGGACTACAATAGGTACATGGGAGGGATGGACTTGTCAGATCAAGTCCTGAAGCCCTACAGCGCCATGCGGTGTGGTATAAAAAGCTGGCCGGGCACATCATACTGATGGCATTGTACAACGCGTACGTGCTACATCGATGTGCAGGCCACAGGGGAACTTTCCTGGAATTTCAAGAGGTGGTTATCAAGAACCTAATCTTTAGGGACCAAGAAGGAGGGGCACCCAGTACTTCTGGAAGAGAGGCCACACGCATCGTACAAGGGCGGCAACACTTTCCAGGAGAAGTTCCTCAAACTGGCAAGAAGGGAAAAAGTCAAAAGAGGTGCAAAGTCTGCTATAAGAGGGCGATAAGGGATGACACAATATATCAATGTGACACGTGTCCCGAATAACCAGAGCTCTGTATGAAAGAGTGTTTTAAAATTTATCATACATCCGTTGGTTTATAATTTACCCCAATTTTACTTACCCTGATGCACTCCGCACAGCTTATCCCCCCTCGTCTTTCCCCTCTGGGCCCTGCTGTGTGCCCAGGCAGCTGATAACAGCCACACGTAGGATATTGCCATACCCGGGAGAACCCACATTAAAGTTTATGGGGTGTAGGTCTCCGGTCAAAATGCTCACTACACCTCTAGATGAATGCCTTAAGGGTGTAGTTTTTAAAACTGGGTCACTTCTTGCGGGTTTCAACTGTACTGGTACCTCAGGGGCTTCTGCATACATGACTTCGCACTAGAAAATCCCCAGTAGGCCAAATGGTGGTCCTTTCCTTCTGAGCCCTCCCATGGGCCCAAACGGCAGTTTATCACCACAAATGGGGTATTGCGCAACAGAATGGGGTATTTTGTTTCTTGTGAAAATAAGAAATTTTCAGCCAAAACTACATATTATTTGAAAAAAATAATTTTGTTTTAATTCCCAGCCCAATTCAAATAATTTCTTTGAAAAAACTATGGGGTCAAAATGGTCACAACACCCATAAATGAATTCCTTGAGGGGTGTAGTTTCCAAAATGGGGTAATTTGTGGTTGGTTTCTATTGCTTTGATACCTCTGGGGCTCTGCAAATGCGACATGGCACCCGAAAACCAATCCAGCCAATCTGGACTCCAACAAACACATAGCACTCCTTTCCTTCTGAGCCCTCCCATGGGCCCAAACAGCAGTTTATCACCACAAATGGGGTATTGCCGCACTCAGGACAAATTGGGCAACAAAATGGGGTATTTTGTTCCCTGTGAAAATAAGAAATTTTGATCACAAATGACATTTTATTGGAAAAAATGAATTTTTTTTCATTTCACAGCCCAATTCAAATACGTGCTGTGAAAAAACTGTGCGGTCAAAATGGTAACAACAACCATAAATGAATTCCTTGAGGGGTGTAGTTTCCAAAATGGGGTCACTATTGGGGGATTCCTACTGTTTTGGAACCTCAACACCTTTTCAAACCTGGCATGCTGCCTAAAATTTATTCTAATAAAAAAGAGGTCTCAAAATGCACTAGGTGCTTCTTTGCTTCTAGGGCTTGTGTATTATTCCACGAGCACACTAGAGCCACATGTGGGACATTTCTAAACACTGCAGAATCTGGACAATACATATTTAGTAGTGTTTCTCTGGTAAAACCTTCTGTGTTACAGAAAAAAAATTGAATAAAATTGAAATTAAGCAAGAAAAATGAAATTTGCAAATTTCACCTCCACTTTGCTTTAATTCCTGTGAAATGCCTGAAGGGTTAAAAAACTTTCTAAATGCGGTTTTGAATACTTTGAGGGGTCTAGTTTTTAAAATGGTGTTTTATTAGGGTTTCTAATACATAGGCCCCTCAAAGCCACTTCAGAACTCAAGAGGTACCTTAAAAAAAAGGCTTTTGAAATTTTCTTAAAAATTTGAGAAATTGCTGTTTATGTTCTAAGCCTTGTAACGTCCAAGAAAAATAAAAGAATGTTCAAAAAACGATGCCAATCTAAAGTAGACATATGGGAAATGTGAACTAGTAACTAAATGTGAACTAGTAACTATTTTGGGTGGTATAACTGTCTGTTTTACAAGCAGATGCATTTAAATTCTGAAAAATGCTATTTTTTCAAAATTTTCTCAAAATTGTGCCATTTTTCACCAATAAACACTGAATATATCGACCAAATTTTACCACGAACATGAAGCCCAATGTGTCACGAGAAAACAATCTCAGAATCGCTTGGATAGGTTTAAGCATTCCGACGTTATTGCCACATAAAGTGAAATATGTCAGATTTGAAAAATTGGCTCTGAGCCTTAAGGCCAAAACTATGCTGCGTCCTTAAGGGGTTAATAATACCATTCCATAGCAGTACCCCACATCCACCTTGCTGGCTTCTGAGTTGAAGTGGAGCTCTGTGGTGGTTACTGAACCTGCCACGGGCCCATCCATCTGGCCCATCAAGAGTCACTCATCTCATCAGTGCATAAAACCTTTGAAAAATCTGTCTTCAGATATTTCTTGGCCCAGTCTTGACGTTTCAACTTATGTCTTGTTCAGTGGTGGTCGGGTTCAGGCTTCCTTACCTTGGCCATGTCTCTGAGCACTGAACACCTTGTACTTCTGGGCACTCCAGGGAAGGTGCAGTTCTGGAATAACAGCACTGGAGGATAACGGGTTCCTGATCGCTTCACGTTTGATTGAGTGTCACCAGTAGGGGGTGTGTCACTACCCAAACGTACACTGTCCAATCTGTCCATACACGGTATCACTCAGTCAGCACTAAGCCCCAAATTGTAACACCCCGCTAATATGCAAGTATTTACTAAAAAAGACATGTCAGGAGAGGTGACAGGTCTTCTTTAAAGGGAAATTATATGAAAAGTGGAAACCGACAACTAAGCATTTGGGCCAAACTACTTATTCTTGCCGCTATTCATGAAATTTGAATACAACTCAAAATAATAATCAACATACAAACTGGTGCGGCCAAAACATGGATACCCCCAATATTAACTCTCCGCTGTACTGTTCACCCTTCACTTCACTTGCAGCAGATAGTCTGTTAAAGGGGTATTTCCATCTCGTACATTTATGGCATATCTACAGGAAGGACCTGCACCTCTTACTAGTACGGGGACCCCTGACCACCAACCTACTTTAGGCCATTGTTGCTTGGCTCTGGCCATTGCCTTACCAGGTGGCTGGGTTTTCTAATGCCGTTTCTTGAACTACCATATAAGTGATTGGAGTTTCCGAAACAGCATAGCAAACCGCGCGCAGCCGATTCTGGAAAACCTGGCCACCTCATAAAGCAGTACCCAGAACCCATTGACAGAAGGTAGGATGGGGGTAATGGGGCCCTGTTTTAGAGATAGGTGCGGATGCTAGAGGTGGAATCCGCATATATCATACATTTATGGCACATCCTGTAGATATGCCATAAGTGTCCAAGATGGAAATACCCTTTAAAGCGTAGCTAAACGTTTGACAATTTTCTGACATGTCATAGTGACATGTCAGAAGTTTGGATTGGTGGGGGTCCGAGCACCGAGACCCCCACCAATCTCTAGAACGAAGCAGCTGAAGCGCTCGGGTGAGCGCTCAGCAGCTTCGTGTCTGTTCGGCTTTTTCCGGAAAGCCGATGTATCGGAGTACGGGCTTATAGACTTTCTATTGAGTCCGTTCTCTGATACAATTTATTTCCGGAAATAGCCGGACACGCAGCGGCTGAGCGCTCACACGAGTGCTTCAGCTGCTTCGTTCTAGAGATTGGTGGGGGTCTCCGTGCTCGGACCCCCACCAATACAAACTTCTGATATGTCACTATGACATGTCAGAAGTTTGTCAAACGTTTAGCTACACTTTAAGTTTACATAACCTCAGCCTTACAAACAGTGACGTACAATCACGGCTATTATGTTCTCTCTGAGTAACAGGAACTATATTTTGGGATTATCCTGTTTACTACATTTCACAGTTACAACAGAGAAATGTCTGTCACATTCAGAGTGAACAGATGTAATGCAGTGAGAAGAGAAAAACAAAACAGTAATGCAGATCTATATGACAAAGCAATTAAAATTTCAAAGCTATAAGAAGCACTACTTTATCAACGCCTGATGAAGGGACCAGTCCTGAAACGCATTTTCGTAATAAAGATACATGAACTCATACTTTGCTCATCGTATCTTTAATGAATGATCACTCATTATTGCCAGTAACAATTCATCTAAGCAGGACCCAATCCAGTGAGGTCGTGATTTTCTTTTCCAAATTGAGAGACGAAATCACACGTCCAAAAAAATTAGGAATTTATTCACCCAAATATGCAACGTTTCAATCCAATAGGACCTTTCTCAAGCAGCGATTTTCTTTTCAACGTTCTATGCAACTACAGCGGCTATTACAAGCTGGACAAGAAATTTTAATTTGGCTCTAAGCAGTGAGCATTGGGAAAATGGAAAAGGAAGGTATTAAATTGAAGGTTTTACTTTATTTTTCAATATATCGTAGTGGTCTGCTTTGGACAACCCAATTTAGATAGGAGGTTCCCACAAAACTAAGGAAATCATTGGTTATTTTAAAGTTGAGATTAACAGGAATCAGCAGTAATCTGCTGGGAGAAATGGCAGCCAGTGTTCAATTCTCCTGCAGCGCCACCACAGGCGAAAGGAAACATCACATGGTTCCTACTGAAATCAATGAATTGCACATGTAATACAAACACACACGCAGGCACGCAGGCACGCACGCACATGCCAGAACCCAAGAATTTCCAGCAAAATATTGCTCAGAGCATCACACTGCCTCTGCCAGATTGTCTTCTTACCATAGTGCTTTCTGGGGACTTCTCTTCCCCAGGTAAGTAACACACATGTCCATCCAGATGATGTAAATACTGGCAATACCCCATGAGACCTAACGTTTTGGCAATGCTCTGACCCAGTCGTCTAGCCATCACAATTTGGCCCTTGTCAAAGCCGCGAAGATCCTTACGCTTGCCCTTTTTTTTCTTACTTCCAAAACATCAACGTCAAGAATTCACCGTTCACTTGCTGCCTATAATTTCCCACCCATTGACAGGTACCATTGTGAAAGCTGTTATTCACTTCACTGGTCAGTAGTTTTTAATGTTATGGCTGATCAGTCCAATCATCCAGAATATTAAAACCACTGACCGGTTTAATTGAAGAACATTGATTATTTATGTGGATGCTACTTTGACACATACCATCTACTTAAACATTGTTGCAGACCAAGCACACCCCTTCATGACCATGGTATTCCCTAAGGGCAGTAACTTTTTTCAGCAGGATTATGCACCCTGCGAAACTGCAAAATAGCTAATGAATAGTTGGAGAAGCGTGGTAAAGTTTTCATGGTGTTGACTTGTCCTTGGCACAGAAAAGGCACAAAATTTTTTTTTTTAATTACATCTCAGCACTTCCTCCCTTTATCTCCTTTGATCCAATTTGTCTCATATTACAATTAAAACTGAGAAATATATAAAGAAATCTTCTTTGTGTACTAGGATCTCTGCCATGTACACACGCCTCCTCACTGTCCTGTTTCTGGCTGTAAGACAACACGATGGAGCAGGAGCACCCCCCACCCCTCAGTCATTATTATGCGAAAAATGGAACAGATCCACAAGAAATTAACGCCTGTGCTTTCTGCAAGGTTTCTACAAGACTGTTTGTTTCAAACCCACTCAATTCTAGACAGATCCTGGTGTAATCAGAGATCCACCAATAGAGATCTATCGGCCGCTTTAGTTTCTAGTCCAATTATAGGGTTTACTCTGGTGATACATTTTAGAAAAGATATTAAAACTGGAGGTCCTACACAGTACGTATGTAGGCACTGGACTCATTCTAAAAGTAGAATCGTCATACAACTTAATTGGAAGTCCGAACCCTAAATCAAGATTACTTCTAGTAGAATAAAAATAAGTTATCACTTACCAGCGTAAAATGGTGTAGAGTTATGGGTCTTTCTGAAGGCACACACTATGTTCCCCCACTTTATTTTGATGTTCAAGGCATTACAGACCTGGAATAAAAATAAAATAAAAAAAATTATATATATATATATATATATATATATATATATACACACACACACACACACATTTTTCATGTCTGCTAATATTCACCAAAGAAAAGCGTAAGCAAGATTATCTTATTCTAGGCTCTTATTTGCCCTCTACAGAGCAGAGTCTCTTATAAATAAGTTACTCTATTAACACCAATAGTTCAGCGTAGATTGGATTTCAGAGAATTCTGCAAGTATCACGAAAAATGGAATAAGAAGCTTTAGCGCTAAAATCGGACCATACATTCTTAAAATTAAAACAAAAAAAAAGTTCTGCAAAAGTCCAAATTTCAGCAAAAGAACTAGAAGAAATCAAGTAACCCACACACTTCCATACTGTACATCTTAGGTCATCATTTAAAAGCTGAACAGTCTTCTCATGGAAGCCAAGCCAGCAGAAAATATATGTAATTCTAAAACCACATAAAATAGGTGTTACATCTCAAATATCACTGTACTTGTGCATTTACTGCCAAAGGAAACCAAGATCGAAAGTGCCAGTGCTGCTTTTTAACGGTCTATCTCAAATCAAAGACAAAATAAGGACGGCTTTGACGGTCAAGATGTGTTTTAGGTATTTTACCACTATTTTACAACACTTTCACTTCAGCAGCCTTCGTAATACAAAAGACATTGGTTACAATCTTGGAATCCACGTAGGCTGGTGTTATGGCAGTAGTCTCTTCAGATGGCTCTAAACCCCCACGTCATTATGCCCCCCTCATCATCTGGGACTTTCTATTTTCTTCAGTTTTCCAAGAAAATAGCAATTTGTGTCAAAAGAACAACGGATGTATACGTACGTAATGAATTGTTTGGCGTTATAGGCTTTTACCTCTAATAGTGATGACTCAATCAGGTACAAAAGAAACAGGTTTGCTTTGATGTATTTATAAAAAGAACTACATTTAATGGCGCACTTGGAAACTTTATTAGGAGCACTATAGTAAGAAAGGAGCAAAACAAGACCGGTATTTCTTCATTACAACGCATAAGCTCGCGGTAGCAGCAATACAAGTTGAAAATTCCAACATCTTTTAAAATCATAAATACTGGAATATATTCTACCCAAAAAGTAATTCAGTGGATGCAATTTTTTTTCCCTACATAGCTGTGAACTCAAGTTTCTCCTATAAATAAAAAGTCAAATGTGGAAAGCGAGTGCTTGTTTGTTTGCCTTCCCCTTCACATATGCTGGAGGCAGAGAAGAATTGCATGCCCCTCAGTCCAGTTACTACAACAATGGGCTAGCCGGAGCTTCCCTCCCTCCCAAATGAGGCCCAATGACCGCAGACACTGCCACTCCTGAGAGACTGTCGGAAAAGATGTTAACATGTGATGTAATAAATGGTTTCTACCAGTTTATGTAACGTAATACATCTATGGAAGAACTATACATATGTGTGGAGTCATTGCACAATTTTTCTACGTTTTGATTGGGTTACAAGAAAACAGAGAGGCAGGCGTGACCTTATAATATTATGCAACACGATGACGATGTATCCAATATAAAAAGAATTACACCTGCGGTCAATAATGACCATTGTTGGTGTGGCTGGCTAGTTGGACCCTACTGCATTGTACAGGGCATAAATAATAGGTGATGCAGCGTGAAGGTGTTGATACATTTTTAGATGTCACTAGAGCCAGTTACAGTTGTTCTTTGAAAGTCCGCCATCTTTCACTCATAACAGAGCTACTCACAGTCTATTACAGCACCCCTATAACAGAGCCAGCTTATCAGTGCCCCATAACAGAGGTTATAGAGGGATGAAGACGTCCATGACAGAAGCATGGCCTGGGGGCACCACAAATAGCCCTCCTGGACTCGAGCCACATACATGTACCATAGGATGAGAAACTAGACTTTGAGTTCAGACCTTGACCTCAGAATAAAATAGGTAGTCGCTATAATTCTCCTCTTATAAAGCAGAAAGTGAGACCCAGTAAAAACGTGATGTGGCAGAGAATTTATATTCCCCATAGTTTCCCCTGTATTCAGGCTTGTCATGAATCTGCCCCCATCAAATCCATCAATAAGTACATATAGATAAGGGAATTGCTAGTTCTACAATCGAATGATCACTAGATCAACATATTTCATAGTGGTTGAGGAGGTTTCAGGAGAGGGGTATAGTTATTGCTTTACACACAGTTTGCATAAATATTAATAAAATACATATCCAATAAAGATTTAGGCTACAGTAAGAAAAAAGGTTACATTTACTGCTGACTGGCAAATGATTAAATAGGTAATTCGCTGAAGTTACTCGCTATTACATGCTATCTTTGGATGCAAAAGAGCCTTTGGAGATCAGTTTAAAATCTGGATTTTCCTTCTATACTCAGATCTTAAAGCGCAGATTAAAACCATCAAGGCAATATTCTATCCGATTAAAAGCCTGTCTGAGATTTAAAGGCAGGCTCTATTCCACAGTATAAGTGTGTCAATGGAGTTTACCTGGAATTTCAGCAAATGAACACGATTTCCGACTAGAAGTACACTAACAAAATGGAGCGAAAAGCAAATTGGGTAAAAATACACACCAAATATTTTTGGTGGCTCCCGACTTCTCTCCCTCTGTAAACTGCCCTGCCCTTAATAATATACTACGCTCACACCAATGGGATGTAAATTATGCAGTGCCAATGTTACCCACGTTGTAATTTCTGTGCCCTTCTCAAACTCAAGAGATCAGCCAAGAGGGACAATTAATCTGTGGTGATCATAGGGGTTGTCACTTTCTTTTCTTATTAACTTCTCAGTCAGAAAAGTGATGTGGCATAAATTGTATTAGCATTTTTTTTTTTGGACCGTCTTCCTCCAAGACCTCCACTGTCTCATAGAAATGTTCTATACTTTTATATAACCATCCAATAATCCAAAATCTCTCAATCTGGCACCAATAACTTCCCATTTCAATTAGTTTAATGGTATTTTACTGTATGTGTGCATTTATAATAAATGACCTTTAAATAGGTCTTCCAGGACTTGCCTTTTTTTCTCTTCGGTTGTTGTCTAATTGCTTAACATTGATCCTAAAGTGAAAAATAACCCCATGGCAGCCATTGGATGATGTTTGATGTTGACCACATGATGTGCGGTCACTATGGACGGAACTATATTGTGTCCTAGTAGAATATCAGAAAGTTTTCCCATTTCTTGCAAGGTGATGGGTTACTAAAAAAAAAAAAGCCAAAACCTTTCAGCCCGTTTTTATTTTTTCATTTTTATTTTTTTAAACATCAATGCTTATTACGTGAAATTTAAAAGGGGTTGTCGACTACCGGACAACTGATGACCTATCCACTGGATCAGCTGCTACGGTGGCCTGCGGGAACTGGGTGCCATTGCACAGTATGCAATGTAAGGAGCCATAAGCAGTTGGCTCTGTACATTGCATAGCGGCCGTGCTGCAGAACTGCTCCTATTCACTTGCATAGGAGCAGAGCTGTAGTACAGCAGCTCGGCCGCTATTCCATGACCGGAGCCAACTGGTTCCGGTATGGACGTCCGGTGTCTACAGGCCACCGGAGCAGCCAATCTGTGCCGGGTCCGGGTGTCGGACCTCCACAGATCATATACTGATGACCTATAAGGTGGATAGGTAAGCAGTTGTCCGGTAGCGGACAACCCCTTTAATAAGGAATTTGCATTTTGAGCATCTCTGCTAGGAGGTTACGGCTTCTGATAATACGACCTCCTACAATATTCCAAAGGTCACCTACAATAAGTCAATTTATAACATAATGATCAAACAAAAAAAAGATATAATTTTTGCATAACCGTAAAAACTCCCCCATACAAATATAATAAATGATAACATATTAGAATAAAATATACACTCACAAGTACATAATCCCTTGTGAAGAATACAAAATAAGTGCTTCTGATGAAAACCCTGGGGGAAATCAAACTCTTTGCCACTGTCCTGTAGTGATCACCCACGGCACACAGATGGCAGCCTGTATTATGTGAATGGACCTCAGAAAAGCTCATAGGATTTAGTAAAATCCATTTTCCTAAGTTGTTGATTCGACCAGTTTTGTCTGTGAATGCTTTTAACCTTAAAGAAGAGAAAAAAAAAAAAAGAAGAAGAAGAAGAAGAAGAAGAAGAAGAAACCTGCCTCAGGTCACAAAGATGACACAGGAATGAAAGCCGGACGCACAGCTATACAGGGTTGTTCTGAAAATACCTTACCCTAATCCTGCAGGTAAAAATGCGCATTCCAGAAGCTGCCGAAGCTCAGAATAGATCTGTCATACGCTGACAAGTGAAATAGACCAGGCAAGGCCGCACTTGTCACTTCCTACTCTTCTATTGCTGCACACATTTAAGGCACCGAAAATACAACAAGACATGCGGTTTGGCTTTTCCTTCCTTTATTTAAACGACAGTAGAGGTCACTTCCGCATATTGAATGGTAGGCCAATTCCTTGGTGTTATTCTTTTAAAGGGGAAGAAACAAAACAAAATATCTGTAGGCTTTGAACATTCCAGAGGCTTTTCAAATCAAAAGCCCAGATAATCCAGCAGTGAATACGCCACTACTAGTATAATATTCACATGAATGATCTGTCCCATCAGTGTAACCAGAGACAATTATGTATCTCAACCCCAAGCTGAAGGTGTCACAAGCATTTATGATCAAGAGCGCGGCCCTCCACGAAAGTAAGGCTCTTCTCACACTGGGTTTAATGGTCTCCATATGAAGTATTCACCGGGAAAACCTTCTGACATACGTTAAATGGAGGCAATGACGGATGCCTAACAGTAGCATCCATCACACAGACTATAATATGCGTTCAGTGCATCTTTCACCCATAGGCTATAACAGTATCCCTGATGTATACTGCCCAACAGAGGCTAAAAGACTTGACATACATGTCCAGGGCCGCCATCAGGGCAATACTAGTGGTACTCCCGCCAGGGGCCCGGCCACATGGCTGAAGAAAAGAAGCCCGCCGGGCTATCGTCGACCCCCTCGGACCATCGCCCCCCCTCGCAACGCTCGCGGGGCCCCCACCGCAGACCTGTTGTAACTTCACGAACTGGACGGGGAAGATGCAGAATGAGAAGCAGAAGCGCTGTGTGGAGATCCCGCCTCCCAGCCAGCTTCTTCTCTACACCGCCAACTGGAGTGTTTCCCCCTCTCCATCCTGCTAGCCATCCCTCCTGACCCCACTTGTAGAATATATAAAGTATACTAAAATGTTTGGTTTTCTTTCGATTTTCCTAGCGGTTTTTTGCCAAAATTTTCGCAATCGCAGCAAAATTGACGCATTTTTGCTGCGATTATGTAAAAATCGCGGCAAAACCGTGTGATTTGTGCCGCAATTCCGAAAATTGCATATTAAAAAAAAAAAAAAAGATACAAAACATGAAAAAATTAGTGCAGTTAGGCTATATTCTCACACTGCAGTAAGATCACGCTTTTGCCACAATTTTGCAAATTATTGGCCTTATTCAGACAGCCATATTTGGTCTGGGATATACTGAGCGTGCATGGCCAGGCCAAATACAATTCATGGAGCCGGACTCCTAGCATCACATTTATCAATGCGGCTAAGAGTCCCTACCTCTCCACGGGAATACTGCCCCATACTGTAATGATGCTTTCAGTACGGGACCGGGGACAGTCTTCCCAGTGGACGGACTCCTATGTTTATATGTGATCGGTCAAGGGAAATATGGCCGATACACAGACCGAACATGGAAGTCTGAATAAGGCCACTTACTTGTCTCCTATTTTTGGTGCGGATTGCGCACTGAAAATTCACTGCAAATTACAATATAAGGCTATATTCAGACCAACGTGTGTGAAATCAGCCGTGAAGAATGTCCGTTTTTTCACGGCTGACTTGCACCCGTGCGGGACCCGTTTTCACAGATCCCTCACAGACGAGTCTATTGAGGGATCCGTGAAAATGCACAAAAATAGGACGTCCTATTTTTTTTTTTTACAGGCCCTTCACACGGTCCGTTAAAGCAATGACCATATTAATTACCCCATAGAAATACATGCAGCCGTGTGACGGTCATTAAAAAAAATGTCCTTCACATGGACGATTAACACGTTAGTCTGAATAAGCCCTAACTCATGTGAATGGGGTTTGTCAAAACCCCATGCATGTGCAGCAGAAAATAAATCTGCATGGAATTTGGGACGTGCTGCTGATTTATAACCCCTTAACGCTATATCACGTAACTGTACGTAATAAGTGTTAGGTATGTATGGGAAGTATAGAGCGAGGTCACGGGCTGAGCTCGCTCCATACACAGCGGGTGACGACTGTTACGCAGCCGACACCTCACTGCAACGGGCGGAATTATTGATCACTTTGATTACGACCGTTTAAAACCTTAAATGCCGCAGTCAATCGCGACCACGGCATATAAGTGTTAGAACCCCCCCCCCCCCACAGCACGATGGGCTGTTAACAACGGTTGTTATAGAAGCCTGGGGGCCAAATGAAAGCCCCCAGGTCTGCCATCTTTTTACTCCTTCGGAGCTCAGCCTCCGGCAGGGCTTCAAAAGAGGACTGTCAGAATCACGATATACTGAAATACATTAGTATTGCAGTATATCATGCAAGCGATCCAACGGTCGCTGCTAAGTCTCCTAGGGGACGAATAGAAAAAGTTAAAAAAAAGGTTAGATCAAAGGTTATTTTTATGCTTCAAAAATAAAGTATTAAAAGTAAAAAAAAAAAAAACAAAAAAAAAAAACCTTTTCACATTTTTTCCCTATGTATATATGTGTATATATATATATATATATATATATATATATATATATATATATATATATATATGCGCAAATTGCTGGTTTTTGGTCACCTTAGCGCTGCAAAAAAGTGATCAAAAAGTCGTATACCCCAAAATGGTATCGGTAAAAACTACAGCGCACCCTGCAAAATTTAAGCCCTCTAATTGCTAAATTGATGGAAAAATGAAAAAGCTCTGGCTCTCAGAATATGGCGACACAAAACATTTTAATTTAGCAAATAGTTTTATTTATTTTTTTAAGTGGTAAAACATAAAAGCAAGACATATAAATTTGGTATCGCCGTAATCTTATCAACCTGTAGAATAATGTGAATATGTAGTTTTTACTGCCTGATGGATACCGTAAAAACAAATCCCCCCAAAAAATGGCACAATCCCTGTTTTTTGCCCATTTCACCCCCAAAAAAAAAATAATAATTCAGCTTCCCAGTACATTATGCGGTACAATAAATGGTGCCAAGAAAAAGTTACAACTTGTCCCGCAACAAACAAGACCCCATATCGCTATATAGACGGAAAAATAAAAAATTATAGCTTTTGGAATGTGGGGAGGAAAAACAAAAAAGTGAAAATCCAAAAAATTGCTGAGGGAAGGGGTTAAATCAGCTGCATGCCCATTATGTTGCAAAATTGTACCGTATTTCATCCTTTACCACGTAAAGGGTTAATTTGCTGTAAATCCCTAGCAATTTCTGTAACGCACACATTGACGAATTTGGTGCACAAAATCCGCATCAAAACCGCAGGGAATTCCGCAGGTAAAATCTGCACCCAATAGTGCGTTTTTTTCTACGTTTTTAGGTGCGGTTTTTAGATTCTGATGCGGAAATAGGTGCAGGTTTTATGCTGCAGATTGTTTTCCTTTTTTTTTCCAACTATTCAGAAACAATTCGCAAGCAGAAACGCAAGATACCTTGAAATGTATCATATTTTCAAATACGCACTGCAGGTCAATTTTTGTAGAGGAGATTTCTTGATCTCATTTACTTTGCTGGTCCTGTATTACACTGCGGATTTGCCGCACGAAAATATCCGCGACAAATTTGCACGTAATAAGTACATAATAAGTGCATTTGGCCTAACAGGTTTTTCTTAACTCACCCGTGTTGGATTTGACAAGGATTCCGATGACCTGCCGATGATTCTGCCATGCATATGAGGTTTCCGCAACTCAGTTCACATGCTGCGAAAATTTTTCCACGTGTATTTTTGTCCGCCATGATAAGAAATCCACCACATCAATAAGTAGCATGCTCATTATTTTGCATGGAAAAGCCGAGGATAAGCAACATTGAATGGCAAGTTTTTTGCAGGCAGAAAATCTGCCTCGAAATTCCTTTAGCCTTTCTCTGCCTCCCATTGATGTCAATAGGAGGTCAGAGACGGAAATGCCTGTAGAAAGGACATGTCGCTTCATTTCTCGTGGGGAAAACAGCCTTCGTCTCCCGTTGAAATCAATAGGAAGCGATTTCGGGTGTTTTTTGCCGCAGTTTCCGCTGCAAAAAAATGCGGCAAAAAACTGAACAGGGCCTTATTCTTGTGCGGATCTGCTACACGCTTTTGGCGTCAGAAATCAAAGGGTAAGCCTCAGATTTTTGCTGTGAAAAAAACACATTGAACTTTAAATGGCAACGTAAGAACGAAGCATTAGTTCTCCTTAGATCCTCACAAGCGCTTCCCCCTCCACATCATGTTGTTGCCCTAAGTTTATCGTGTACGTCAGGAAATCTCCTAACGTACACTATAAACAACGTAGACGATAATTCACAGGGCTCCATTATGCTATGTGCATTTAGCCTAATTCGGGCTGGTAGCCGTCGGTATACCTTATTTTTGACGGATGGTAGAGCGTAGTAGACTTTGTTATTCCGGAGTCCCCAGGCAGAGCATCACAAGTGCTCTACCCATGGACTTTGTCCCTGGGAAAGCTCCTGACATCACTGTCCATATATTTAAAGTGACGACAGGGGATTCTCCAGGACCGGAATCCCTGGCCAGAGTATTGCCGACGCTCCGGCCGTGTACTCAGGCTTTGCAAAGCTTCAGACGTCACTTCACGTATATGGACATCAGGAACAGTGCCATAGTCCTTGGGCAGAGCACTAATAGAATGCTCCAGACCTGTTCATAGACAGTGACTTCAGTAGTTTCCCCTGGGCCATTCCCCGGGCAATGTATCTCACTGTATGCCATACAGTCGGATACGTTTTGGCTAAATAGATCAAAATCCGGAGAATTAACAGGTCACTGCCGGCTCCATGGTTTCCTTCACTGTAATGACATCAGCACCAAAATCAGTTAATGCGTATAACGTACAAACGTGAGTGCCACACTTTCCGCTGTCTACCCCCGGTAATAGAGGGGGGGGGCCCAGATATCTTGGCTATGTGGGGCCCAGAAATGCCTGATGGCGGCCCTGTACATGTCAAACATATAGGATAGATCAGGAAGGTGTGTGAGCTGCATATTGCCTATGATAGATCAATTGTAAACCTGACTAGTAATTGCTTTCTGCATAGAATTATAATTTCTTAATTTATGTTGATTGGACAACTACTGAAATAAAACGTAAAGGGGTTGTACCAGAACCGACAAATATCACCTATTCACAGTATACATCCATATAAATAGTAGTTATATGATTTAGGAAAAGCATACATGGTCATACAAGAAAGCAGCCAGCCAACATGAATCTTCCCCATACACAGATGGGCAGCGGAATGTGCCAATTTTGGTGGAAACTGGAAACTGCAGACATTAATCTAATTTGTATGGGCAGCATAACTCACCCAATGCATTATCCTAGTTCTACTAAGCCATTTCCAAAACACAGAATATATGAAAGAAATATTAGATTGTAACCTTGACCTATCGTGTATTAGAAACTCACAATGCACAGGTAGGTTTAGCTGGCGTTTTCAGGCTAGAATGGTAGAACTGATGCGCACACACACCTTTCATTTTCCAAAGACGACAATGGAAATAGACTAGAAACGCTAGCATCCTGTATTCTACCAGAGCACCAGTTTGAACGATTCTTCCCTGTTAACATTAAAAATAGATGACAGAAGGCGTAACTCGTATATAATCTAGCAAACTACTTTGGCGAACTGGGCCTTAGGCACATTAATACATCACAGACATTACATCACATCTACCAGCACCACAGCCCCCTCCTCTCATATCTCTCTCTATTAGTATAAAGAAGAATTTTCTGAGCTGAAGGTGAAGCCTAAACTATAATCTCCGGGGATGCTGCGGTGTCATTTGCCGTGTCCTTGGATTAAACTTCCAGTAAAGAGTTTTTAGCACTGACCTTGAATACATTTTGTATGTGGTAATGTTGTCCTTTAGCGTGCCCCTCACTTAGTGTTAGCAAGGTCAAACCAGCTTTCCCTACGAGAATAAAGATTCCTGTTTTTCAAGTAAATGCCCCTGAAATCCTTAAAGTTCTCTGCGCACTGCGCTTATAGAATCCCTCCATGTCAGTACCAAGCATTTGCGGATGACGTATCTTAGTATAAGAAAATCCTCTTAGTTTGAAAGCACATTGCTCATCTATTACAGTAGTAAAATCGGAAATTTCACAACAGGAATATTTTTAAAACCATATTACAAGAGCAAACAGCATTTACCAGAAAAAGTCACTAATTTGCCCTATTGTGTGAAGTCTTAATTTTTTTATGCAGTTGTCTCGGAGTTAATTTGGTAGCCAACATGGATAATAGATGCTGGGTGGTTGTGGCAGCAACCACTAATGGCAGCCATTGTGGCGCTCGTAGGGTTTTTCATTCAGCATCCCACAGTCTCGTAATAGCATACAAATCTGCATGCAGAGTGTGATTTGTTCTACATGCAAGTCGATTGTACTCATGAACCAGGAGGAGAAGAAGGAATATTGTTACAGGTCTAGCTCAGGTTGTGTCTAAAACTCCACAAAAGATAATGGATTTTAAAAAAAATAAAAAATTTCTGCAGACTTCTGCTCTAATTCACCCCAGCTTCAGGTGAAAATTATAGTATATGTGTGTCGGGCTGTGTCAGACCATGACCCTTTTGCTAAGCTCCACCCACTTGTAGGACAAATGGCGGAGGCGGCTTACAAATGCCAAAGCCTCAAATTTTTGCACAAATTAAAACTTTTCTGCATAGAGTGCGTAATAAATTCCCCCCATAGATTATATATTAAGTAGGGTTGGGTTGACATGAGCTGGCCATCCACACACAGAAATAAAGGACGATACAGATGTGCCCTTCCATACCTTTCCTCTTATCTCAACATATCCTGATATGTGTGGCGCTCACGGCCAGCTTTGAAAAGACCCTGATATCGTGATACTTGGTCACGTGGAGTCTATGCTATATGTGTCTATGTATGGCCACCCAGTGGTTGTGATGTGTATTGAAGCCTTTCAAGGACTTTTGCTAGCATGTCACGATATTGTATTGAATTAGTTTCATGACAAATTGGTGTCCTTAACTAAATTCAAGAAAAAAAATAAAGGTTTGACATCTGTAAAAATTTACGAACATCTGTCACAGAGAGGAACTTTATTGAAAATGGAAGAATCCAGCATGGGCAAAGACTGGTCAAAAGAATTAGACTTCCAAGCATTTACCCACGCCCTCCAACCCCTTTCGTGTACGCTCACCATTCTTTGCTTTACTGCTGTGCAAGAGAAGTCGAACATTTCCAAACATGAGTAAAAGCCCGGATTACCCTGTAATGGTCACTATTCTTGTATTAGATAACATAAGAAAAATGAATACACAATAGATGCCTGTGAGAGCATGCAGTCACCTACCAATAGGTGTACATACAGTGGAAGGCAGAATTGGGTGACAGCCAGCTATTATAATCATGGCATGTGAAGTATGCACACGGAGGGGAGGGAGCAGGACAGGTTAAGGGTATGTTCACACGTAGTCAACCAAAACGTCTGAAAATCCAGAGCTGTTTTCAAGGGAAAACAGACCCTGCTTTTCAGAGGTTTTTTAACCAACACGCATTTTTCGCGGCGTTTTTCGCGCCGTTTTTTACGTCTGTTTTTGGAGCCGTTTTCATTGGAGTCTATGAGAAAACAGCTCCAAAAACGTCTGAAAGAAGTGTCCTGCATATAATGTATATATGTGTCCTGCACTTCTTTTGACGAGGCTGTATTTTTACGAGTCGTCGTTTGACAGCTGTCAAACGACGACGCGTAAATAACAGGTCGTCTGCACAGTACGTCGGCAAACCCATTCAAATGAATGGGCAGATGTTTGCCGACGTATTGGAGTCGTATTTTCAGACGTAAAACGAGGCATAATACGCCTCGTATACGTCTGAAATTTGGCCGTGTGAACATACCCTAAGGCAGCATCATGGGACACTGGAATGGATCATTTCAGAAATTCCATCCACAGAAATTAGATTCTAATTTTTTTCCTGAAGGAATAATAATTTTATGTGAACAGGTTTAGTTCAAGATTTCCCTGAACTATTGTGGGATTATCGTAATATCATCATACAGAAAACAAGCGCTATAGAACAAGATCTCAGGAGGGAGCTGCCAACAAAATTAAAACACCAAACTCCTATATTGTCGCTATTACAAATCAAATCATTGTCATTTATTTTCCATTTAAAACCAAGCCATGACACAATAGGTGTTGATTTAAATTTTTTTTTTTTTTTAAAACAGAACTTTAAAAATTAGTTAAAGGGGTATTATCCTCATATAATACCATACCTCCCAACCGTCCCGGATTCAGTGTGACCGTCACGGATTCCAGGCGTTGTACCGCTCTCCCAGGCAGCTATCGGTATTTCTCAGGTTCAACTGTATCTGCACCCTCAGCACGCAGATAAAGTCGAATCCAATGCTGAAACAAAGAACAGTCAGCTCCCTGCTTCAGCATTCACTGTGTGAAGCGGCAGTGTCCTGCTCCGCACAGACAGGCGCGATGCAGTGATGTCATTGCGCCTGTCGGCGCCGAGCCACTCATAGTACTCCTCCACTTGCCGTGGGAACGGGGCAAAGTTTATTTTTTTATTAGGCACTATGGTGCATTATACTGTATAGGGGCACCTGCTAATGGGGCATTATAGTGTATAAGGCAGGTGCTAAGAAGGCATACGGTATGGGGCAACGAAGGGGACATTATACTGTATGGTGCATCTGTGTGGACATTATACTGTGTGCGGGCAGCTATGGTGGCATTATACTGTGTAGAGGCAGCTATTTGGCATGGTACTGTGTGGGGGCAGCTATAGGAGCAATATACTGTGTGGGGGCAGCTATAGGAGCAATATACAGTGTGGGGGCAGCTATAGGAGCAATATAATCTGTGGGGAGGCACTATGGGAGCATAATATTGTGTGGGCTGAACTAGCTGTGTATGGGCGGGGATTGGGCGGGGATAGAGGCATGGCTTAACAGGGAAAATATTTGCGGTGGCACGCTGCGCGGCATTGGTTGTCCCTCTTAACACTGCTTGAAAGTTGGGAGGTATGATTATACTGTAGCATATATCTCTAGGATATACTATAACTGATTGGTGGAGGTCTGATCTCGGACTCAGCGGGGTGGGGGTGGCCTGGAAGCACTGCTGTACAGGAGAAATTAGTGAATTAGGCTTAAAGGCTATGTGAACCTCTGAACACTTCCCGCTGTCCAGCTCCCGCAGACCAGATGGATTCGGGTTCAGTGCAAGATATAGCTTACATGTATCCATGCTACATAGAAGCTGTATCTCAAAAAGTAAATTTTATTTAAAAAAAACAATTGCATTAAAGACCATGATGCATTTTTTAGTTTTATAGAAGAAAAAAAAAGGTTCAAAGTTTTACATAGCCTTTCAGCGCTGTGCCTACACCACTAATTTCTCTTACACAGCGGTGCTTCCTCATTAAAAGGGTTTTCCCATCAGAAACATTTATGACATATCCACAGGAGATCCACCTCTGGGACCCACACTTACCTCTATAACTGGGCCCTTTACACCTCGTTCTACCTTTTTCTGCTCCCGCTGCCACGCGGCCACTTCCTGACTGTATGGTAGGGAGTTCCGAAAACAGCGTAGCTCGCTGAGCTACGATGTTTTCGTAAGTCCCATAGGTGGGACCCGCATCGATCTGACATACTTATCCTGTGGATATATCATAAATGTTCCTCATGGGAAAACCCCTTTAAAGGTTTACATAGCCTTTAACTAGAATTGTGCCACTTCTTTCTAAGGATTGTGGGGGTCCTCGCAGTCGAACCCCCTTCGATAAGGGATCCTAGCAATATGCCATCACTTACTTTAGTGGGAAAACCCCATCTTTGAAATGTTGTATTAATTCATATTTAAAAGAGAACAGGGCATGAGAGATCAAATCCAGCAGAATAATGAATGGATTACCTTATACAATCTACTTGCATCGTTTTAATTGCCTTTAATAATTACAGTATCACTGTAGCTCTATGAGGGCATAGAAAAGGTGGAATGGGGAAATTCAAGTGTCTCATTCAATGGGAGAGAATAAATAGCCATCCTGAAGAGTAAACCGCAGGCATTTGTTACGGTTAGGGCATGTGCACACACACTAATTACGTCCGTAATTTACGGACGTATTTCGGCCGCAAGTAGTGGACCGAACACAGTGCAGGGAGCCGGGCTCCTAGCATCATAGTTATGTACGATGCTAGGAGTCCCTGCCTCTCCGTGGAACTACTGTCCTGTACTGAAAACATGATTACAGTACGGGACAGTTGTCCGGCAGCGAGGCAGAGACTCCTAGCGTCGTACATAACTATGATGATAGGAGCCCGGCTCCCTGCACTGAGTTCGGTCCGGAACTTGCGGCCGAAATACGTCCGTAAACTACGGACGTAATTAGTGTGTGTGCACATACCCTTAATAGCAAGACAGTTTTTAGAGTGATAATCAGCAAACAAAATAGAAGACAAGCAAAGCATCAATACAAGTCATTTTATATGGCAAACGTTTTTCTTATTTTTAAAGGGGTTGTTTGTTTAGAATACATATTTTCAAAAACATACTATTAGGGAATTCGGAATAAATAGATTGGGATCTCCCACTAAGGAGTCCCATCAATTAGCCAGGGCAGAAAGTTGTTACAAAGAGTGTCTTTCGCTCTGGAGGACTCGGGCTGTCTGCGCAATGCATGAACATGTTATCAATTGCAATGGAACTGTATAAGGGTATGTGCACACGATAACGACCATTATGTCTGAAATTACGGCGCTGTTTTCAGGAGAAAACACCTCCTGCATTTTAGACGTAATTGCTCGTACTCGCGTTTTGCAAGGCGTCAATTACGGGCGTAATTTTGAGCTGTTAGTCATTGAATTTAATGAAAAACAGCTCAAATTACGTCCCAAGAAGTGTCCTGCACTTATTTTACGCATCGCTGTCAAAAGACGACGCGTAAAATGACTGCCTCGTCAAAGGACAGGTTGTCGGCACAGTACGTCGGCAAACCCATTCAAATGAATGGGCAGATGTTTGCCGACGTATTGGAGCCATATTTTCAGACGTAAATCGAGGCGTAAAACGCCTCGTTTACGTCTGAAAATAGGTCGTGTGAACCCAGCCCAATGCTTTATTGCTCCTGTAGTGGCGAGCAGGAAAATGATCACTTGCTGCCAGGTTCCCTCACAGATTACAGCCGATTGCTTGGGTCCCCAGCAGCTTCTCTCAATGCTTACACAAAAGGGATTGCCCAAAGCGGTCAACCTCTTTAACCCCTTAACGCAAAATCATGTAACTGTACTTGATCAGGGTTAAGGGGAAGTATGGAGCGAGCTCACTCCATACACAGCGGGTGACGGCTGCGTTACGATGCAGACAACTCACGGGCGGAATCAAAGTTTACTTTGATTCCGCCCGTTTAACATCTTAAATGCCGCAGTCAACCGCGGCATTTAAATTGTTAGAATTACGGGGCGCCCCCTCAAACAAGACGTCTCGCAACCCCTGAGGTGCGATTGAACAGTAACAAAGGCTGCTATGGCAGCCTGGCTGCCTTTCAAAGGCCCCCAGGTCTGCCATCTTTGTACTCCCTTGAAGCTCTGCCTCCGGCAGGGCTTCAAGGGAGACTGTCAGAGTCATATATATATATATATATATCTCAAACACGCTAATTGCTGTTTTTTGGTCACCTTAGCGCTCCAAAAAAAATTAAGTAAAAAGTGATCAAAAAGGTTGCATATACCCCAAAATGGTATCAGTGAAAACTACAGCTCGCCCCGCAGAATTTAGGCCCTCACATCGTTAAATTGATGGAAAAATTAAAACGTTATGGCTCTCAGAATGTAGCGACAAAAGATTTTTTGAATTTAACAAATAGTTTGCTTTTATGTTTCACCACTTTTAAAAAAAAACAAAACATAAATTTGGTATCACCGTAATCATATCAACCTGTAGAATAAGGCGAATATGTAGTTTTTACTGCCTAATGGATGCCGTAAAAACAAGACCCTCCAAAAATGTTGTAATCTCAGTTTTTTCCCAATTTCACCCCACAAATTTTACAGCTTCCTAGTACATTATGCGGTAGAATAAATGGGGCCTTGAAAAACTAAAACTTGTCCTGCAAAAAACAAGCCCTCATATGGCTATAGAGATGGAAAAATAAAAAAATTATAGCTTTTGGAAGGTGGGGAGGAAAAAACAAAAGTGGAAATCCGAAAAATGGCAGATGAGGGAAGGGGTTAAAGAATAGCAGTCTTGATGCATGGTATGTGTAGCCATCTTTGTAGGACATATACAGATCAAGTAAAAACATCAGATTAAATATCTATTCAGTCTCTATAGGAACCAAAATACATATGAAAAAAGGGCCAATACAATTTCTACTTTTAGTAACTACTTGACCGTTTGGGATGGTAAAAATTTTAAATATACTAGAACATAAAAGAGAAAACACTGGATCCATCTAAAGAGAACATACCCCAAATGATAGATTTCTGGCTAGAAACTATTGGGACCACTAGAATAAAGAAAAATAGACTATACCAGAGTACTAAGAATATGTCGATTTTGTTAAACGGAATGGTGAATAAGTATGGCCGAGTGACTCATACAGAAAACTGGTAACACATCACCGCCCCCTCGTTTTTCATTGTAAGAGTTGAGCAGATAACATTTATGATGGGCTCAGCCAGAAACAGAACAGAATTATAGTAATAAATATCACACAAGTAGGAGTTGCTGAACCATGATTAAATCACTAGGTGAAAGTAATTAAATACGTACAGTATCTTCTCTAGGGAATACGCCGATTACTGATAACAGTTTCTATATTTTACCATTGAATTTGAAAAAGGGGAAAAAAGAAAGACGAGGCGCTCCTCTAAGGTGATATCGTAGGGCCACTGTAACGAACAGACCAGAGTGCAAACAGAGTATAACGCACACGCACTCTTTTTGGTTGTGCAGTGGTATCGGCACAACACAAACTTAGAGCGTATGAAGTACGTAGACTCAGTGGATATGCAGTCGGCTGGCCTTCGGAATAGGCACCCGGAGCTGGCTTCACCAGCAGGTTCTGATGGTTATAATGTTCAAAGTACAAGGGAAAAAAAAATACTCCTTGATGGCGCTCCTGCAAGGTGTCGAGTTACCAGATGGTTTAGGATAAAAAAAAAAAAAAAAGCTTCATCACAAGGATATGAATAAAATGCCTATTTATTGTATAAAATACAGAAGTAGAATTTTTTTTTTTTTTAAAACACACACATACACATGCATGCTACGCGTTACCAGTACCTTCAGGCATATATTTTACCATTATTCTCCCATTAGGAGAATAATACTCCTATACCATTAAGCCAGGAAAAACAAACACACACACACACACACACACACACACACACACACACACACACACACACACACACACACACACACTTTTGAGCCAACGACAGAAGTGGATCAAAAAAGAAGGATTTAAAAAAACTGGGCCAAAAACTGCATCAAGACAGGGTGTGTAATCCTGGTCTTAAAATGAATTTTCCATCAATGTGTGAACGGTGGAAGACCGACCTACAGGGACCCCATGATCAGCAGAATAAAAAAGGGATACATTAGTAAGTATTCATAGAGGTGAATTTAAAGAGGCTCTGTCACCACATTATAAGTGTCCTATCTCCTACATAAGGAGATGGGCGCTATAATGTAGGTGACAGTAATGCTTTTTATTTAAAAAAAATGATCTATTTTCACAACGTTAGGAGCGATTTTGGTTTATGCTAATGAGTTGCTTAATGCCCAAGTGGGCGTATTTTTACTTTCGACCAAGTGGGCGTTGTACAGAGGAGTGTATGACGCTGACCAATCGGCATCATGCACTCCCCTCCATTCATTTACACAGCAGAACCGCGTTCTTACTAGAACATGATCTGCAGCCACATACACAGCGATTCTGCTTGATTAACGTTAATCCAGTGTCCTGATAATGAATACACATGACCATCCAGCCTGGACATCATGTGTATTCAGAATCCTGACACTTCTGAATCTTTTCTGTGAGATTTACAGCAAGGGAAACGAAATCTCGTTTACCTCCGTGATCTCGCGAGATTTCGTATCCGTTGCTGGAATCTCACTGCTGAAGACGGTCATGGCTGCTGAATGAGCGTGCTAATAAATTTGCAACCCAAAATCCATCAACTGTGATCAACAGAATCTAAGGCTACTCTATGGTTTTTGCCAGAGCCCAGCGCAAGGCAGGTTGGACTTTGCAGCATAGAACCCAGGTTGTTTTAACAGAACTCGGTGTTGGATAAGAGGTGCAATGCAGGCCATACCAGAGCAGATAAGACAGCCCGAGGGTAAACAGAAAGTCCAAATCATAAACCTAGTGCACATCAGGGATTGCAGAGGTCAAAACCAGCCGGGAGCAGAAAGTCCAAGTCAGTAAGCAAAGGGTAATCCAGAGACAAGAAGAGGTCCAGTTCCAAAAAGTGCAAATAGTCAAGAGGTACAGAGTATAGTCAGTAGATTGATCAAACACATGGGAACAAGGAAAATCACAAGCAAAAAAAACCCAGAACCAACCCAGATTTAAATACTCCACCCTTCAATCTGATAGGAAGAAAGACAGAAGTGGAAAAGGCTCAACAACGAAAAAAGCAGAAACCGCCGAGAAGCTAGACTAGTAGTCATTGTAATCTTAAAAGGGACGGACGTTTCCTAACAGAGGCCTTGTGCTAAAATAAAAATTTCAAAAATGCAAGATTTCCCTCCATCATTCTGCACTCAATACCCCATAATGCCGTGGTGAAAAACAGAACGTTAGCAATCTTTGCGAACTTATGTCAATGCAATATTTTAGTTTTTTTTCATTTTTAATAAGTATTCAGACCCTTTAAGTACTTAGTTGAAGCACCCTTGGCAGCGATAACAGCCTCCAGTCTTCTTGGGTAGGATGCCACAAGGTTTGCACACTTGGATTTGGGGATTTTCAGCCAGTCTTCTTTGCAGATCCATTCAAGCTCTGTCACGTTGGATGGGGACTTTCGGTAGACAGATTTTCAGGTCTCTCCAGAGATGTTCGCTTGGGTTCAAGTCAGGGGTCTGGCTGGGCGACGCAAGGCTATTTACAGAGTTGTCCCATAGCCACTCCTGTGTTGTCTGGGCTGTGTGCTTAGGGTCTTGATGGAAAGGGAATCTTCGTCCCAGTCTGAGGTTCAGAGCACTCTGGATCAGGTTTTTATTAAGAATATCTCTGTACTTTGCTCCATTCATCATTCCCTCAAGCCTGACCAGTCTTCCTGTCCCAGCTGCTGAAAAACACTCCCACAGCATGATGCTGCCACCACCATGCTTCACTGTAGGGATGGTATTGGGCAGGTGATGAGCAGTGCCTGGTTTCCTCCAGACAGGACGCTTAGGCCTCATTCACACGGCAGGGTTTCCCGGCCGGGTGCCGGCCGTTCATAAATCGGCCGGCACCCGGCTGCATTAGGAATAATAGACCCCTAATGGGGCTATTCACACGACCGATTTTTTGACGGCCGGAAAAACCGGCCGTCAAAAAATAGGACATGCTCTATCTTCGCCCGGGTACCCGGCCCCCATAGAAGTCTATGGGGCCGGGTAATACACGGCCATCACCGGGATGTGTCCCGAGTGATGGCCGGGTTTTCCGGAGCTTGTGCTCTATCTCCTCCTCCTCACAGCGCAGAGTGCATGTGAGGAGGAGGAGTTGATGCCATTCTGATGAATCGCATCGCTGTACACTGTGTGGCAGGGCCGGGGTGTACAGCAGGTGGAAGGGAGCGCTGCGCTGGCTCCCTTCCCCTGCTTGTTTTCCTGGCCCGGCGACACCTTCGATGGCGCAGCTAGTAGCAGCAGCTGCTGCTGCTGCGGCTGCTACGACTGCAGCGACGCCACTATAGCAGAGCAGGGAGGTATCTCCCCGCTCTGCTATGTGCTAGCCGCACTTTAGCTCCTTGAAGGAGCGGAATCCCCGTGTTTTCGGGGATTCCGCTCCTGGACAGAGCGCTTGATGTCTCTGTCCATATCTGGGCAGTGACATCAGGGGAAACTCCTGAATCGGAATCCCCGAACACATGGGGATTCCCCTTCAGGAGTTGCAGCTGATGTCACTGTCCAGATCTGCCCGGCCCGGCACGGATGCAAAACTTTATGCAAACCGGCCGGGCAGAATGGGCGATTTTACCGGCCGGCACTCGGGCGCAACCCGTTCATGTGAATCCCGCCTTAGAATTGAGGCAAAAAAGTTCAATCCTGGTTTCATCAGAGCACAGAATCTTGTTTCGTACAGTCTGAGAGTCCTTTAGGTGCTTTTATGCAAAACTCCAGGTGGGCTTTCAGGTGTCTTTTATGGAGGAGAGGCTTCTTAGGCCTTATTCACACGACAGTGAAAAAAAATGTCCATTTAAAACTGATCAACTGTCAGTTTTTCATGGCCATTTTGCATCAGTGTGTCTCTAAATTTTCATCCGTTTCAAGTCCATCTGTCCGTTTTTAATGGCCGTTTGACATCCATTTTGCATCAGTTTTTCATGGCCGTTAAAAAAAACTGATGAATTTCATTGGTCAGGCTTTTTTTGTCCCAGCCCCCTGAAAACAACCAAAGGAAGGTCACATGTTCACCTAGACTCTATTTACAGCCTCCCTGTATATGATGCCACACACCTCCCTGTATATGATGCCACACCAGCCTCCCTGTAGATGCCACACCAGCCTCGCTGCAGATCATGCCACACCAGCCTCCCTGCAGATCATGCCACACCAGCCTCCCTGCAGATCATGCCACACCTGCCTCCCTGTAGATCATGCCACACCTGCCTCCCTGTAGATCATGCCACACCTGCCTCCCTGTAGATGCCACACCAGCTTGCCTGTATATGATGCCACACCAGCCTCCCTGTAGATGATGCCACACCTGCCTCCCTGTAGATGATGCCACATCTGCCTCCCTGTAGATGATGCCACACCAGCCTGCCTGTAGATGCCACACCAGCCTCCCTGTAGATGCCACACCAGCCTCCCTGTAGATGCCACACCAGCCTGCCTGTAGATGCCACACCAGCCTGCCTGTAGATGCCACACCAGCCTCCCTGTAGATGCCACACCAGCCTCCCTGTAGATGCCACACCAGCCTGCCTGTAGATCGTGCCACATACTCACGAGAGCAGCTCCGTCTCTTGTCTTCTTCACTTGTGGTCACTCGTCTGCACGGGATCTGGCAAGGCAGCGCGACGGGGCGATGACGTCATCGAGGCGCCTTCAAACCCATGAAGACGAGTGACCACACCTGAAGAAGCGCCGCAAACGTGAGTATGCCAACGATAGCCAGCAAGGGAACTACTAGTTCCCTTGCCAATCCCCATGTAACAGATCAGTTTTTAACGGTTGTTACATGTATTGACAGCCGTTAAAAACTGATCCATTGACTTCTATGGGGGCCGTCAGGCCGTTAAAACGGCCAAATATAGGACATGTCCTATTTTTTGACGCCCATTATTCACGGGCCGTTAAAAAAACGGCCGTGTGAATGCACCCATAGAATATCATTGTTCTGAAAACGGCCATGTGAAAGCCGTTAAAAGGACAGCCATCACATGGCCGTTTTTCACTGTCATGTGAATGGGGCCTTACTGGCCACTCTGCAGCACTCCACCAATTTGGGCTTTATGGCAGTGATGGTTGACCTTCTGGAAGTTTCTCCAGTTCTGAACTGGAGCTCAGCCAGAGTGACCATTGGGTTCTTGGTTACCTCTCTCACCAAGGCCCTTCTCCCCCTGATTACTTAGTTTGGTGGGACAGCCAGCACTAGGAAGTGTCCTGGTTGTTCCAAAGTTCTTCGATTTAAGAATTATGGAGTCCACTGTGCTCTTGGCAACTTTCAGTGCAACATACATTTTTTAGTACCCTTCTCAGATCTGTGCCTCCATACAATCCTGTCTCTAAGCTCTACAGGCAGTTCTTTTCTCCTCATGACTTGGTTTTTGCTCTGATATGCATGGTCAGCTGTGAGACCTTACATAGACTGGGGTGTGTCTTTCCAAATCATGTCCAATCACATGAATTTACCACAGGTGGACTCCAATCCAGGTGTAGAAACATTTCAAAGACAATGTAGAGAAATGAGAGGTCCCCAGAGCTAAATTTCAAGTGTCATAGCAACGAGTCTGAATACTTCTGTCCATGCAAAATTTTTGTTTTTCATTTTTAGTAAATTTGCAAAAATGTTTAACATTCGGTTTTCACTTTGTCATTATGGGGTATTGAGTGCAGAATGATGGGGGAAAAAAAACCTTGAAAGATTTTTTTTTTTTTTAATTTTAGCACAAGGCCTTAACATAAAACATGAAAGGATCTGAATACTTTCCAAATACATTGTATCTTAAAATAGGAGAGACACAATTCGATCTACCTAACAATCACTTCAACCAAAGCTTCTGCTTCAAAGCATGCAACCAGGAGAAAATGTAATATCCAAAGCATTCCCGTTACTAACCAAGCAATTTCCAACAAAGAAATGAGCAGGACAATGAACTACAGGTGAATAGTGAAAGTCCGTTTGACAAATTCTAAAAAGTTTACTTTCCTTGGGTCACAAGATGCAGAGAGCTCAGGAGTCTCATAGCTTCTTTCATCCATATTGTGACAACCTCAGACATTTCATGATCTGCCCCCATTCTCTGAATAAATGTTATACCCTCTAGAGATGTAAATTATTTATACAACTTCACCGGCATGACGCTGCTCCATGAAGGTCCTTAGGTTGTCACTAACAGAACACTTTTTTTTTTTTTTTTTTAAAGGCATTGTGACTTTGTGAGAAATTATGATTTAGGCCATGTAACAATACTAGCTTGTTCCATTCTCTACAGGAACACTACCTATAACTTTCAATTTATTTGTGAATAAACTTTTCCCGAATTGAGGGAGCTGCAGAGTTTAACAGAGTTCAAATGGAATGAATAAAGAACCAGGACCCTTGCTGAGATTCATGGACGACAATGGCCTTTTACCCCCTTGACAGCCTAATTCAAGTACAATCATGGGATCACTTCTATAAAAGCTCTCTCTTTACTTAATTGCTGCTTTTCATTCCTTTATTCTACAGTCTTGTCCACATTCATTCCTTCGCCCTTTCTCCTTTGTACAGAATCACTTGTGCCTAGTAAACATTGATCTTTCCTATAATACCTATTCTTGTAATTTGGGCTAAATCTTGTAACCTTGGTGTCCTATAGGCAAAAATAGCATAACGCTGACCTAAACTTTTTTTTTTGTGTGTCTTTTTATTCAAAGGTCATATTTTTTTTTGTCCTATGATAAATGTGCAAAGTTACAACAGGATATATTGGAGCCAATAATATAAAAATATTGTACAGTTTATTTTTCTGCTAGAACATTTTCACAACTCATACTTTTTCAAATGACATAAGCCCACGAGCCGCTGATCAGTGGGTCCTGCTTCTGAATGCCCTGGTGAACAGTTGATATTACTGGCCACACATTGTAGTATTACACGGCTCCCATTCATTCAAATAAATACACGGCTGGTCCTAGTCTGCCAAAGTGGATGCTGCGCTTTTCTAGCGGCTCTCCGCGCTGGCTTATGTAGAACTGGGAACTCCCACCTCCTCTATAATATCCAAAACCCCTAATAGGGAAAATGTAAAGGGGTGGACTACCGTTTTTGGGACAATTGTGTTTTGTTTGTTTTTTATTGCAAATATTGACACTGCTTATTTAATTATTTATTTCTTTTAATCCAAATATATTCAAGATGTCTTTGAGCTAACTTTTTAGATCACGTTCCTGGAGACTACAGTCTTTTATATTACCTACCAACCATTCCCCATTTCATCTTCCAGCATGCATGTGTGGAGATAATAAACTCATATCTGTGGTTTGTGGTCCCACCATGTGTGATAAATGTAGAGGGGGTGCCGCTTGGTTCATTAAAATCCGTTACCTGTAGTTCCATCAGCTCAAGCAGATCATAGAGGTGTCAGTGAGGATTTCGCAGAACTGGTGCAAAGGAAAAGTGGAGCAGCTGCCCATAGCAACCAGATTCCAGCTTCTATTATCCATAGGGCTTTCTCAAAATTAAAGAATTAATCTGGTACAAAGGGAATGTGGAGGAGCGGCACTATGGGGAGAATCAAAATAGGTTTTATTTTTATGTCCAAATTGCATCTTGATTTAAGCAGATTCTTGACCAACCGTGACATTCCTGCTAGCTGGCACCTCCCCGATATGTACACTTAAAAAGGGATCCTGTCGGCCGTCTCTGACAGCAGCATAAAGTAGTGACAGGCACACGGATTTCAGTGGTCTGTGACTTATGTGATTGTGGAGAACTTACATTTGTAACGTTGCAGCGTGATGTAAACGCTGTGAGGAAGGAGTCCTCCCTATTTATGAGCTGCCACTCCACTGCCGCTGATTGACAGCTTTCTCCCGATTACTCCCTAACAACTTAGCGAAGCCCCTATAATGCACAGTAGGATCAGATTACTATTTAGTGCCTGGTATTCCATGAATGCAAAATCACCAGAGCAAGCTCTATGCAGACTTTGAGCCACCAATGAATATTGGATGATTTCAGCTCTTTACCCTGCATTATTATAAGTGAGGTCAAGAATTATACTACAAACAAGTAAAGCATTAAGGTTATGTTCACACTGAGTTTTTTTTCACTTTCTTTGCAGCGTTTTTCAGCCAGGGCCTTTAAGTGCCGATCTGGGCCGTTTTCTTTTTTTTTTAGTAAAAAACGGCTTAAAAAAACAAAAAAAAACAACTCTGTTAGGGCTAGTTCACACAAAGATATTCAAATTTCTTTTCTAAAAATTATAGAATAAACTGGATTATGCAGTCAGGGTTTTAATTTACTCAATACAGTTAAATTTTTTCCTAATCCAGACCCCGATGTTCTGGAAATGCAGCTAATCTAGCATTAGGCAAATATAGTCTCAATACTAGTAAGGACTGGAAATAAAAGCTCCACATTGTAAACGTGGGAAGAACAATAAAAGTCCAAACACTAAAAGGGGTTATCCAGAATTAGGCTTCATTCACATCTGCGTTAAGTCAAAACGACGGAACCCTTGCACAACGGAGACAAACGGAAACCTTTTGCACCAGATCCGTCACCATTGAGATCAATGGTGATGCATACGGAGAGCTATGGTTTCGGTTTGTTTCAGTCGGGGTTCCGTTCATGGGTTGCCCTGACGGAAAGCTTAGACGGAACCTCTGAATGGAGCCCTGACGCAGATGTGAACGAAGCCTTAGAAAAACATGGCTGCTTTCTTCTATAAACAGTGCCACACCTGTTCATGGGTTGTTTCAAGTATTGCAGCTTAGCTCCATTGAAGTTAATGAGGATGAATTGCAATACCACACACAACCTGTCGACAGGTGTGGTGCTGTTTTTTGGAAGAAAGCAGCCATGTTTTTCTAATCCTACACAACCCCTTTAACATGGAGGAGCACAGACCCTCAAGCCAAAGGCCTGAATACAGAACAGAAAAGATATGGGCATGTTTTCTTCCTCATTTTCCTCTTTTAAACACTTATTGAGGGTCATCTTCAGGCTCTGTTTGTGAATGAATGCTCTCACTGCTGTGATACGGACACATCTGGCAACTTCCAGTGATCCACCGTTTCAATTATCCAGCACCTTGGTGGTCACCAGCATGCCGGACTATCAGACTTTTTCCTGTTTCATGAGCTATTCTTTATGAACAAGAAGTAAATAGAAGGGTATATTAAGATTATATACATCATGGAATTTTTTTTTTAAATTAAAAAACAGTCTAGGAGGCTGAAAGCGGTGCTAGGCGAGCACGTGCAGCATCAACATACGTCTCACTTTAGTCGTGGATAATACCGCCATTTATCTTAATTTTTATCTAGACAAAACCAACTAACACTCCAGACACGTTGTGGCAGCCAGCCAGTTGTATGACCTAGCGACTGCGCAAAGACATTTAGAAGGTCTGCCCTTATTTAGTGACACTGGAAAGGACTAATTGTAACAAGTTATGCTTCATTCACACCTGCGTCGGGGTTCCGTCAGTCCTATCAGTCAGGGGAACCCATGAATGGCAACCAAACGGAAACCATAGCTTTCCGATTGTATTACCATTGATTTCAATGGAAACGCTTCCGTTGCAAATGGTTTCAGCTTGTCGCCGTTCAGTAAGGTTTCCGTTTTTTTTTTTGGTGAAACAATAGCGCAGTCAACTAGACTATTGATTCCGCCAAAAAAACGGAAACCTTACGGAACGAAGACAAACGGAAGCCATTTGCAACGGAAGCATTACCACTGAACCCGTGAACGGAAGCCCGACTCAGATGTGATCGAAGCCTAAAAAAATTTCTCGGTTTAGGATGCACTTTACCATAAAGACGTATCAATAATTAGAAGCAAAAAATGTGTGGAAAAAAATAATTAGATTTTAACTGTACATTTCCAGCACATCTCATCACATTACCAGCTACAGTAGCCATCATACTGCCAGCCACAGTGCCCTATCACATTTTCAGAGCCCACCATACTGCTAAGTACAGTACCTAGTCATACTGCCAGCCCCAATTCCCCATTCACATATGCCAGCCACAGTGCCCTCTCATGATCATGGACAGCCTTGCAGTAAACCCCCTTCCCTCATGTTGGTGGGCTCCTTCAAATGGGGACATGGCTAGAAGGTCCTGGCAGATCAGACATTGCACAGATTTATTATGCTGGGTGTACAAATGTCTTGTCATCTGCTCAGTGAATAGTCACACATACAGAAGTCTGTGTAGTGTAAGATGCGATTGCTCAGTGAACAGATAACACAGAGATTCTGTACACCGAGCCCAGTACATGCTGCTTCCCTTCATGCACTGCCAGGAACTTAGACTTCTGCAGCTTCCTGCGCATGTATTCCGATTATTAGACCAGATTGCTGCAAAGTTTTTAGAAAGAGAAAGTGTCTAATATTCTGGAAAAAAATAAAAAAATTTATATATATATATATATAACCACTAATTATGCTATGTTGCCATCACGCTTTTTGATCTACATTTAGGGAATATGCTGGAAAACGCACCTGACAAATACGTTAAACCTAGACTGAAACATGTACCCAACACAGTCATTCATCATCCATAGGCTAGAATTGTGTACTTAGAAACAGGGATACGTCACAAACTTTCATGACATATACGTTAATCAGATACCATAATAGCCTATGGGTAATGGGTGCCACTCATCTGTCACAGACATCCGTCACCCATAGTCTATTATGGTATTCGTTTAAATTCGTTGAAATTTTCAATAACTTTTCATGACATACGTTAAACGAATGCCTGTGATGGAAGCTTATTGGTAAATTATGCCACTGTATAACATACATGTTAAAAACAAAAACATTTTATACACGCGATACATTTTTTTGCGAGATCCCGTTGTATAGAATAGTTTAGTACTTGTCTATTCTATACAAGAAAAAAAAAAAAGAAGGTACACTGATGTACGGTATAACAGCCCGATGGAAGTCAGAAGTACTCTTTTGGCCTCCTTCAGGCTAATAGAGCCCTATGGACATGTTAAGAATGTACGTGAGGAGCTTTTTCGATGTACAAGCTAAACGTAGGGCAAAAACATAATGCGAATGGGGCCATACGGACATCGGTAAAGAAGTTTGTTACCTCTACGACCAACTTCAGGCACACGGGCAGATTTACGAAGCTAAATGCACGAGGACTCTGGGTCAATTTGTGATCAATCAGAGGAGCACCTTCTCCCTCTTCTAGTTTTTACCGGTCTAAATTTAAGACCGTAATAACTCCCTCAATGCGGTTCTCAAACTAAATAATTGCTCAAAACTTCTCGGTTTGACCGTGATCAGTGTGTTCAAAAGGCCTCAAAATGAACTAGAAGTCACAACTTGCCAATAGTTCCTTTTGTGAGCTGGACAACAAGGCGACTGGGTTTACGGAAGTCCCACAATTTGGGATTCAAAAACATTATTTTTATTGTTGCAGTCGGATAAATGCATTAGAATAGATGCATCAGTTACCGTAATAAAGGCTTTTAACTAAAGTTATGGCTACCTTAGGTTTGTAAAGTATAATACAAACAAATGAAAGCTATACAGTCGATCTATAGAAGGATATATTCCATAGAGCTAGAATATATATATATATAAGCACTAAACAAAAAGAAAATTTATAACAAATAAAAGACCACTAAACTGGGAGAGAAGTTCATGTACCATGTCATAAAGTGCATTCAATTCTATATGCACAAAGTAAAATCTACTCTTACTCCACAGAACACAATCGCCGTGTCATTATGAGGTTACGTCTGTACATTCGTCATCATTTCATGTAATGGAAGACAGAATTTACTTTTAAGAATCAGAAACTTTGTACGGATAGAGAAAAAGAAACATGCTGGACCCAGTCTCACGTCTGCTGCGGTGACATTCCCAGAACACAATATAAATCATATTAATAGGACAGCACAACACATTAAACAGATTACATGATCACGACCATTCATTTCATGCATGGCTGTACAGTAGAGATTGGATATAAAGGGCAGATGTACCCTCTTGTTTGACCTCTGCTTGCAGTCAAGTATGATCCTCCAAGAGAGAGGAATGTCTCTGGCTGGTGGGTCTCTTTATCCTATGCTCCGAGCTCCTTCACCACTTACTGCGGGAACACAATACCTCTGTGTTTCGAACGCAGCTCAAAAGATAAAACCTATGGAAGGAGGTAAGCAGCAATATGAGCAGCCAATGGAGAGGAGATCCATGGCAGAAACGAGCACATGCTCACTGAGGCTCTGCTACTGTCACCAGCGTTTAGAAGCCTCCTAATCGAATTATAGCCATTTGCAAGGACCGTACTACTCAGGCAAAGCCCAGGAGCAAATTACATTTTAATAAGTAAAAACCTTTTTAGATCATCTTAAGATTCCGGCTGGATATCAAGCTCTGCCGCTATCAATTGACGTGCTCTCTGGATTATAAACTCTGTTGCCACGCAGTTTTTTTCCCCCCTTTCTTCCTGCTTAATCATGAAAAGCGTTTGTCACTTTAACCTGCGTATGTATAATTTATTAACTCCGCGTGCACACATTGCTAGCAGCAGGAGATCCTGCACTTATTTGCTCCGACCAGATTAAAGCAGTTATCGGTAGAGATGAATAGAATTGATTTGCCAGGTTTATGATCCGGAGCAAGTCAGGCTGCTTCCATTCTCGGAGAATCAATGGAGAAGAGTCTGTTGTGAACACATACCCTATGGATGCCCTAATAAAGCTTGAGCAGCAACTACAGTAATAAATGGCCCCTTAAAGTGACATAGGGGTGAAGAAAGTTCGAATATTTAACCCCCTAAGTGTTCACACTTGGCAAGTCAAAAGAATCAAGAGGACTCCCTTGACAATCATTGTTTGCGGAGCCACCAGCACAGACCAAACAGTCACATCAATAAGAATACATTCAGTTACAGGGCTGCGCTGAAGGTTCAGCTGAAAATAGTGACGTCACAGACTACAAAAGAAGTGAATGAATTCTCAATACTATCCCTTAGTCATTCACATCAATCGGATAGTGGTCAACGGGAGGTAGAGAGTCACATTAAAGAGGCATTACAAAGAGTTGGTCACATGACTTACCTGTTGCCAGGTTTCCACATTACAGAGGTATTAAGAAGCCCATGTGACCCCCCTCAGAAGAATTTCTCAAGAGTCTGACTAATTAAAAGGGACTCACTGAAGGGCAGGGGCATTTAGTGGATGTAATTGCAATAATAGCCGTATTATGCCATATAATAGAAACCCCAATTTAAAAAGCATTTGCCTAGATTTCAGATCTTCTAACTATAC